>NW_027522812.1:0-76219 GCF_052094955.1 Ictidomys tridecemlineatus | reverse complement strand
GCACCCCAGTCTCCAATCTCTGCTTTTTGTATCAGTACTTCTGCACTCAAGTCTCTAACCACTGCTCTCTGTAACATTCCTTCTGAACCTGAGTCTCCAAATTCTGCTCTCAGCAAGAGTCTTCCTCCACCCCAATCTCCAACGTCTGCTCTCCGCAACCGTACTTCTGCACCCCAGTCTCCAACCCCTACTCTCTGGAACAGTCTTTCTGCACCCCAGACTCCAACATCTGCTCTCTGACACAGGTCTTCTCAAGCTCAGTCTCCAAACTCTGCTCTCTGTAACAGTCCTTCTGTGCTGCAGTCTCCAAACTCTGCTCTCTGTAAGGGTCCTTCTGCACCAGAGTATCCAACCTCTGCTTTCTGTTATCAGTTCTTCTGCACCCCACTCTCCAATCTCTTCTCTCTGTATCAATCTTTCTGCACCTCAGTCTCCAAGTCTCCTCTCTGCAACAATCCTTCTGCACCTCAGTCTCCAAACTCTTCTCTCTGTAACAGTGCTTCTGCAACTCAGTCTATAACCTCTGCTCTCTGTAACATCCTTCTGCAACCCGGTCTCCAAACTCTGCTCTCTCTAAAAGTTCTTCTGAACCCCAGTCTCTAAACTCTGCTCTCTGTAACAGCCTTCTTCAACCCATTCTCCACCTTCTGCTCTCTATAAGAGTCTTTCTGCACCCAAGTCTCCAACCTCTGCTCTCTGCAACGATCCTTCTCAACCCCAGTCTCCAACGTCTACTCTCTGCAACAGTCCTTCTGCACCCCAGTCCCCAAATTCTGCTCTGAGTAACAGGCCTTCTAAACCCCAGTCTCTAAACTCTGCTCTCAGTAACAGGCCATCTGCTTTCCAGTCTCCAACCTCTTCTCTGCTCTCTGTAACAGTCTTTCTGCACCCAAGTCTCCAAACTCTGCTCTCTGTAACAGTCCTTCTGCACCCCAGTCTCTAAAATATGCTCTCTGCAACAGTGCTTCTCCACGCCAATCTCTAACATCTTCTCTCTGCAATAGTCCTTCTGCACCACAGCCTCCAAACTCTGCTCTCTGTAAGATCCTTCTGCACTCCAGTTTCCAAACTCTGTTCTCTGTAACCTTTCGTCTTAACCGCAGTCTCCAAACTCTATCCTCTGCAACAGTCTTTCTGCTCCCCAGTCTCCGAGATCTGCTCTCTGTAACAGATTTTATGTACCGCAGTTTCCAAACTCTACTCTCTGTAATGGTCCTTCTGCAACTCAGTTTCCAACCTCTGCTTTTTGAATCAGTCCTTCTGAACCCCAGTCTCCAACCTATGCTCTTTGTATCTATCCTTCTGCACCTAAGTCTCCAACTTGTGCTTTCTGTAACAGTCCTTCTACACCCCAGTCTCCAACCTCTGGTCTCTGTAATGGTCCTTCTGCACCGCAATTTCCAAACTCTGCTTTCTGTAACAGTCCTTCTGCACGTCAGTCTCTAAACTCTGCTCTCTGTAACAGTCCTACTACACCTCAGTCTGAAACCTCTGCTCTCCACGATTCTTCTGCACCCCAGTCTCCAACCACTGCTCTATGTAACAGTTCACCGGCACCTCAGTCTCCAGAATCTACTCTCTGTAAGTTACTTCAGAAAACCAGTCTCCAAACTCTGCTCTCTGTAACAGTCTTTCTGCACCCCAGTCCCCGACCTCTCCTCTCTGTAACAGGCCTTCTGCACGCCAGTCTCAAAACTCTGCTCTCTATAGCAGGCCTTCTGTACCCCTGTATTTAACCTCGGCTCTCTGAAACTGTTTTTCTGCAACCGAGTCTCCAAACTCTGCCCTCTGTAACAGGACTTCCGCAACTCAGTCTCCAACCTCTGCTCTCTGCAAGAGTCCTTCTGCACCCCAGTCTCCAAACTCTCTTCTCTTTAACAATCCTTCTGCACCTCAGTCTGCAAACTCTGTTCTCTGCTACGGTCTTTCTGAACCTCAGTCTCCAACCTCTACTCACTGTAACAGTCCTTCTGAACTTCAGTCTCCAACATCTGCTCTCTGTAACAGTCCTTAGCAAACCCAGTCTCCAAACTCTGCTCTCGATAACATTCCTTCTGCAAACCAGTCTTCAATCTCTTCTCTCTGCAATGATCATTCTTAACCCAATCTCCAACCTCTGCTCTCTGCAACAGTCTTTCTACACCCCAGTCTCCAAAATATGGTCTCTGCAACAGTCCTTCTGCACCACAGTCTGAAAACTCTGCTGTCTGCAACAAACCTCCTGCACCCCAGTCTCTTAACTCTGCTGTCTGTTACAATCCTTCTGCACCTCAGTCTCCAACCTCTGCTCTCTGTAAGATCCATCTGAACCCCAGTCGTTAACATCTGCTCTCTGTAACAGTTTTTCTGCACCTCAGTCTCCAACCTCTTCTCTCTGCAACAGCCTTCTACAGCCCAGTCTGTGAACTCTGCTCTCTGCAACTATCTTTCTAAACCCCAGTCTCCAACGAACGTCTGCTCTCTGCAACAGTCTTTCTGCACCACAGTCTCCAACCTCTGCTCTCTGTAAGATCTTTCTGCACTCCAGTTTCCAAACTCTGCTCTCTGTAGCAGGCCTTCTGAACCCCATTCTCCAACCTCTGCTCTCTGTGTCTATCCTTCTTCACCTCAGTCTCCAACCACTGCTCTCTGTAACAGTCCACGTGCACCTTAGTCTCCAAACTCTGCTCTCTCTAAGATCCTTAAGCAACCCACTCTTCAAACTTAGCTCTTTGTTACAGTCCTTCTGCACCAAGGTCGCCAACCTCTTCTCTCTGTAACAGGCCTTCTACACGCCAGTCTCCAAATCTGCTCTCTGTAGCAGGCCTTCTGCACCCAAGTCTCCAACCACTGCTCTCTGCAACGATCCTTCTGCACCCCAGTCTTTAACCTCTGCTCTCTGCAATGATCCTACTGAACCCCAGTCTCCAACATCTGATCTCTACAACAGTCCTTCTGCACCCCAGTCTCCAAACTCTTCTCTCTGTAACAGGCCTTTGAACGCCAGTCTCCAAATCTGCTCTCTTTAGCAGGCCTTCTGCAACCAAGTCTCCAACCTCTGCTCTCTGCAACGATCCTTCTGCACCCCAGTCTTTAACTTCTGCTCTCTTCAAAGATCCTACTGCACCACAGTCTCCAACCTCTGATCTCTACAACAGTTCTTCTGCACTTCAGTCTTTAACCTCTGCTCTCCGCAACAGTTCTGCTGCACCCCAGTCTCCAAACTCTACTCTCTGCAACATTCCTCCGGCACCCTAGTTACCAACATCTACTCTCTCTTACACTCCTTCTGCAACCCAGTCTCCAACCTCTGCTCTCTGTAACAGTCCTCCTGAACTGCAGATTCCAACCTCTGCTCTCTGTAACGGTCTTTCTGCACCCAGACTCCAATCTCTGCTTTCTATGTCAGTCCTTCTGCACCCCAGTCTCCAACCTCTGCTCTCTATAACAGTCCTTCTGCACCTCAGTCTCCAACCTCTGCTCTCTGCAACAGTCCTGGATGCACCAAAGACTCCAAAATCCGCTATCTGCAACAGTCCGTCTGCACACCAGTCTCCAACCTCTGCTCTCTGTAACAATCCTTCTGCACCTCAGTCTCCAAACTCTGTACTCCTCAACGTTACTTCTGAACCTCAGTCTTCAACATCTACGCTCGGTAACAGTCTTTCTGCACCTCATTCTTCAACCTCTGCTCTCTGTAGGATCCTTCTCCAACCCAGTCTCCAAACTCTTCTGTCTGTAACTATCCTTCTGCACACCAGTTTCCAACATCTGCTCTCTGCACCGATCCTTCTTCACCCAGTCTCCAACCTCTTTTCTCTGCAACAGTCCTTCTGCACACCAGTCTCAAACATCTGTTCTCTGCATCAGTCCTTCTGCAACTCAGTCTAAAATTTTGCTCTCTGCAACGATTCTTCTGCACCTCAGTCTTCTACATCTGCTCTCTGTAAGACCCTTCTACAACCAGTCTCCAAACTCTGCTCTCCGTAACAGTCCTTCTGCAGAATAGTTTCCAGCTCTGCTCTCTGTAACAGGAATTTTGCAATCCAGTCTCGAAACTCTGCTCTCTGTAATAGGCCTTCAGAACCCCAGTCTCCAACCTCTTCTCTCTGCAATGATTTTTCTCCACCCCAGTCTCCAACCTCTGCTCTAGGCAACAGTCCTTCTGCACCCTAGTCACCAATCTCTGCTCTCTGTAAGATCTTCATGCACTCCAGTCTCCAAACTCTGCTCTCTGTAAAAATCCTTCTGCACCCCAGTCTTCAACATCTGCTCTATGCAACAGTTCTTCTGCACCTCAGTCTGAAAACTCTGCTCTCTGCAAGGACCCTTCTACACCCCAGATTCCTACCTCTGCTCTGTGTAACAGTCCTGCTGCACCTCACTCTCACAATTATCCTCTCTCTAAGATCCTTCTGCAACTTAGTCTTTAAACTCTGCACTCTGTAACAGTCCTGCTGCACAACAGTCTCCAACGTCTTCTCTCTGTAACAGGACTTCTGCAACCCAGTCTCTAACGCTGCTCTCTGTAACAGCCTTCTGCACCCCAGTCTCAAACCTCTTCTCTCTGCATTGATTCTTCTCCAACCCAGTCTTCAACATCTGCTCTCTGCAACAGTCTTTTTGCACCCCAGTCTCCAAACTCTGCTCTCTGTACGATCCATTTGATTCCAGGCTCCAACCTCTGCTCTTTTTAACGGTCCTTCTGCACACGAGTCTCATAATTCTGCTCTCTGTAACTGTCCTTCCGCACCTCAGTCTTCAAAACTCTGCTCTCTGTAACAGTCCATCTGCACCTCAGTCTCTGAAATCTGCTCTCTGTAACACTACTTCTACACCCCAGTCTTCAACCTCTGCTTCTGTAACAGTCCTTCTGCACCCCAGTATCCAACATCTGCTCTCTTCCAGAGTCCTTCTTTACCCCAGTCTCCAAACAATGCTCTCTGCAAAGATACTTCTGGACCCCAGTCTCCAACGTCAGTCTCTGCAACAGTCCTTCTGCACCACAGTCTCCAACCTTTGATCTCTATAAGATCTTTTCTGCACTCCAGTTTCCAAAATCTGCTCTCTCTAACACTCCTTCTCTACCGCAGTCTCAAACCTCTGCTTTCTGCGAGGTCCTGCGGCACCCCAGTCTCAAAACTCTTTTCTCTGTAACAGTCTTTCTGCTCCCCAGTCTCCAATATCTGCTCTCTGTAACAGTCCTTCTGTATCGCAGTATCCAACCTTTGCTCTCTGTAATGATCATACTGCAACCCAGTCTCCTACCTCTGCTTTTTGAACCCAGTCTCCTACCTTAGTTTTTCTTAACCCCAGTCTCCAACCTTTGCTCTCTGTATCTCTCCTTCTGCACCTCAGTCTCCATCCTGTGATTTCTGTAACAGTCCTTCTACACCCCAGTCTTCAACTTGTGTTGTCTGTAACAGTCTTTCTGCACCCCAGTCTCAAACCTATGCTCTCTGCAACAGTCTTTCTGCATCCCAGTCTCCAAACTCTGCTCTCTGCAACAGTCCTTCTGCACCATAGTTACCAACATCTGCTCTCTGAAACAGTCTTTCTGCACCCCAGTCTCCAACCTCTACTCTCTGTAACAGTCCTCCTGTACTGCAGTCTCCAGCTCTGCTATCTGTAACGGTCTTTCTCCACCCAAGACTCCAATTCTGTTTTCTGTATCAGTCCTTCTGCACCCAAGTCTCAAAACTCTGCTCTCTGTAAGAGTCCTTCTGGACCTCAGTCTCCAACCTCTGCTCTCAGCAACAGTCCTTCTGCACCCCAGTCTCCAACCACTGCTGCCTGCAAAAGTACTTCTGCAACCCAGTCCTCTGCTCTCTGTAACAATCCTTCTGCATCTCAGTCTCCAAACTCTGTTCTCTACAACGGTCCTTCTGCACCTCAGTCTACAAATTCTATTCTCTTTAAAACTCCTTCTGCACCTCATTCTCCAACCTCTGCACTCTGTAGAATCCTTCTCCAACCCAGTCTCCAAACTATGCTCTCTGTAACAGTCTCCAACCTCTGCTTCCTGCAAAAGTACTTCTGCAAACCAGTCTTCATCCTCTGCTCTCTGTAACAATCCTTCTGCATGTCAGTCGCCAATCTTTGTTCTCTGCAACAGTCCTTCTGCACCTCAGTCTACAACTTCTAATCTTTTTAACACTCCTTCTGCACCTCATTATCCAACCTCTGCTCTCTGTAGAATCCTACTCCAACCCAGTCTCCAAACTCCGCTCTCTGTAACAGTCCTTCTGCACACAAGTCTCCAAACTCTGCTCCTTGCAACGATCCTTCTTCACCCCAGTCTCCAACCTCTGCTCTCTGCATCGGTCCTTCTGCACCCCAGTCTCCAACATCTTCTCTATGAAACAGTCCTTCTGCAACTCAGTCTGAAAACTCTGCTCTCTGCAATGATCCTTTGCACCTCAGCCTCCTACCTCTGCTCTCTGTAAGACACTTCTGCAACCCAGTCTCCAAACTCTGCTCTCTGTAACAGTCCTTCAGAACAACAGTATCCAAACTCTGCTCTCTGTAACAGGAATTCTGAAACCCAGTCTCGAAACTATGCTCTTTGTAACAGTCCTTCTGCACCCCAGATTCCAACCTCTGCTCTCGGAAACAGACCTTCTGCACCCCAGTCTCCAACCTCATCTCTCTGTAACAATCCTTCTGCACCGCAGTCTTCTACTACTGCTCTATTTAATATTTCTTCTGCACCTCAGTCTCAACCTTTGCTCTCTGCAAAGGTCCTTCTGCACACCTGTCTTCACCTCTGCTCTCTGCAACAGTCCTTCTGCACCCCAGTCTCCAAACTCTTCTCTCTGCAACAATTCTTCTCCATCCCAGTCTCCAACTTCTGCTCTCTGCAACAGTCTTTCTGCAAACTAGTGTCCAATATCTGCTCTCTGTAAGAGTCCTTCTGCACCCAGGTCTCCACACTCTGCTTTATGTATCAGTCCTTCTGCACCCCAGTCTCCAACCTCTGCTCTCTGCAACAGTCTTTCTGCACCCTAGTTAGCAACATCTGATCTCTGCAACAGTCCTTCTGCACCTCAGACTCCAACCACTGCTCTCTGTAAAAGACATTCTGTACTGCATTCCAACCTCTGCTCTCTGTAAGCTTCTTTCTTCACCACAAATTCCAATCTCTACTTTCTCTATCAGTCCTTCTGCACCCCAGTCTCCAATCTCGGCTCTCTGTAAGAGTCCTACTGCACATCAGTCTCCAACCTCTTCTCTCTGTAAGATCCTACTGTACCCCAGTATCCAAACTCTGCTCTCTGTATCATGCTTTCTCTACCCCAGTCTTCAACCTATGCTTTCTGCAATGGCCGAGCTACACCTCATCTCAAACCTCTGTCCTCTGCAACAGTTTTTCTGATCCCCAGTCTCCAACGTCTGCTCTCTGTAAGAGTCCTTCTGTACCGCAGTCTCAAAACTCTGCTCTCTGTAAAATTCTTCGGAAAACGAGTCTCCAAACTCTGCTTTCTGTAACAGTACTTCTGAACCCAGACTCCAAACTCTGCTCTCTGTAACAGTCCTTATGCACCCAACTCTCCAACCTCTGTTCTCTGTAACAGTCCTTCGGCACCCCCAGTCTCCACCCTCTGCTCTCTGTAACGATCCTTCTGCACCCAAGTCTCCAACATCTGCTCTCTGCAACAATCCTTCTTCACTCCAGTCTCCAAACTTTTTTCACTGAAAGATTCTTCTTCACCCTACTTTCCAACTCTTCTCTCTGTAACATTCCTTCTGCACAACAGTCTCTAACGTCTACTCTCTGCAATGGTCCCTATGCACCCCAGTCTCCAACCTTGTTCTCTACAACAGTTCTTCGATACGGCAGTCTTCAACCTCTGTTCTATGTAAGGTTCCTTCTGCACCCCAGTCTCCAAACTCTGCTCTCTGTAACAGGCCTTCTGCACCCCAGTCTTCAACCTCTGCTCTCTGTAACAGGCCTTCTGCACCCCAGTCTCAAACCTGTGCTCTCTTCAACAATCCTTCAGCATCCCAGGATCCAATATCTGCTCTGTGCAACAGTCCTTCTGCACCTCAGTCTGAAAACTCTGCTCTCTGCACCAATCGTTCTGCACTCCAGTTCCAAACTTTGATGTCTGTAACAAAACTTCTGAACTTCAGACTCCAAAATGCTCTCTATAAGATCCTTCTTCAACTCAGTCTCGAAACTGTGCGATATGTAACAGTGCTTCTGCACCCAGGCTCAAAAATCTGCTCTCCATAACAGACCTTCTGCACCTCACTCTTCAAACTCTGCACTCTATAACAGGCTTTCTGCAACCCAGTCTCCAACCTCTTCTCTCTGAAACGATTCTTCTTCACCTCATTCTCCATCCTCTGCTCTCTGCAACAGTCCTTCTGCACCCAAGTCTCCAACTTCTTCTGTCTTTAAAAATCCTTCTGCACCTCAGTCTCCAAACTCTGCTCTCTGCAACGGTTCTTCTGCACCCCAGTCACCAACCTCTGTTCTCTGCATCAGTCTTTTTGCACCTAAGTCTCCAACCTCTGCTCTCTGTAGCAGTCCTTCTGTGCTGCAGTCCGCAACCTCTGCTCTCTGTAACGGTCCTTCTGCACCCCAGTCTCCAACGTCAGCTTTCTGTATCAGTTTTCTTTATCCCAGTCTCAAACCTCGGCTCTCAGTAACAGACCTTCTGCACCCCAGTCTATAACTTCTGCTCTCTGCAACATTTCTTCTGCACCCCAGTCTCCATCTCTGCTCTCTGTAACTGTCCTTCTGCACCCCAGTCTCCAACCTCTGCTCTCTGTAACGATCTTACTGCATCACTTTCTGAAACCTCTGCTCTCTGCAACGATCCTTCTTCCCCTCAGTCTCCAACCTCTGCTCTCTGCAATGATCCTTTTGCACCCCAGTCTCCAAACTCTGTTCTCTGTAGGAGTCTTTGTGCACTTCAATGTCAAACCTCTGCTCTTTTTAACAATCCTTCTGCACCTCAGTCTCCAAACTCTGCTCTCTGTAACAGTCCTTCTGCACTTCAGTATCCAAAAATCCACTCTCTGTAAAAGTCCTTCTGCACCTCAGTCTCCAAACTCTGCAATCTGTAACGGTCCTTCTGCACCCCAGTCTCCAAATTCTACTCTCTGAAACGATCCTTCTGCACCTCAGTCTCCAAACTCTGCTCTCTCTAACAGTCTTCTGCATCCCAGTCTCCAACAACTGCTCTCTGCAACAGTCCTTCTGCACCCCAGTCTAAAACCTCTGCTCTCTGCTTCAGTACTTCTACACCCTAGTCTCCAACCTCTGCTCGCTCCAGCATTTCTTCTGCACCCAAGTCTCCAACCTGTGCTCTCTGTAACTTTCCTGCTGCACCCCAGTCTCCAAACTCTGCTCTCTGTAGCGATCCTTCTGCACCTCATTTTCCAACCTCTGCTCTCTGCAAGGATCCTTCTGCACCCCAGTCTCCATCCTCTGCTCTCTGTAAGAATTCTTTTGCACCCCAGTCTCCAACTTCTCTTCTTTGTAAAAGTCCTTCTGCACCTCAGTCTCAAACCTCTGCACTCAGAAATGATCTTTTTGAAACTCAGTCTTCAACCTCTGCTCTCTTTAATAGTTCTTCTGCACCCCAGTCTCCAACACCTGCTCTCTGCAATGATCCTTCTTCTCCGCAGGCTCGAACCTCTGCTCTCTGCAACAGTCCTTCTACATCCCAGTTTCCAAAATCTTCTCTCTGTAGCAGTCTTCTGCACCTCAGTCTTTAAAACTCTGCTCTCTGAACAGTCCTTCTGCACCCTTGTCTCCAACCTCTTCTCTCAGTTACAGTTCTTGTGCACCCCAATCTCCATACACTTCTCTCTGTAACACTCCTTCTGCACCTCAGTCTCCACCCTCTACTCTCTGTAAAAGTCATTCTGCATCTCAGTCTTCAATATCTGCTCTCTGTAAGTTCGTCTGCAACCCATTCTCCAAACTCTGCTCTCTGTAACAGGTCTTCTGCACCCCAGTCTTCAAACTCTGCTCTCTGTAACAGGTCTTCTGCACCCCAGTCTTCAAACTCTGCTCTCTGTAACAGGCCTTGTGCTCCCCAGTCTCCAACATCTGCTCTCTGCAACGATCCTTCTTCTACCCAGTCTCCAAACTCTGCTCTCTTTAAAAGTCCTTTTGTATCACAGTCTTCAAACTCTTCTCTTTGTAACGGTACATCTGCTCCCCAATTGCCAACTTCTGCTTTCTGTAACAGTCCTTATGCACCTCAGTCTCCAAACTATTCTCTCTGCAATGATCTTTCTACACCTCAGTCTCCAAACTCTGCTATCTGTAAAAGTCTTTCTGCACCTCAGTCTCCATCCTTTGCTCTCTGTAATTGTCCTTCTGCACCCCAGTCTCCAATCTCTGCTCTCTGTAACAATTCTTCTGCATCTCTGTCTCCAACGTCTGCTCTCTGTAATAGTCCTTCTGCAACTCACTCTCCTACATCTGCTCTCTGCAATGGTCCTTTTGCACCCCAGTTTCCAAACTCTTCTCTCTGTAACAGTCCTTTTGTACGGCAGTCTCAAACCTCTTCTCTCTATAACGGTCTTTCTGCACCCCAATTTCCAACCTCTGCTCTCTGTATCAGTCAGTCTGCACCCCAGACTCCAAACTCTGCTCTCTGAAACAGTCCTTCTGTACCGCAGTCTCCAACCTCTTCTCTCTATAAGGGTACTTCTGCACCCCAGTTGCCAACCTCTGCTTTCTGAAACAGTCCTTCTGAACCTGAGACTCCAACCTCTGCTCTCTATAACAGTCCTTCTAAGCCTCAGTCTGAAACCTCTGCTCTCTGCAACAATCTTTCTAAACCCCAGTCTCCAAACTGTGCTATCTGTAACAATCCTTCTGCACCCCAGTCTCAAACATCTGCTCTCTGTAACAGGTCTTCTGCAATGTAGTCTCCAAAGTCTGTACTCTGTAACAGGCCTTCTGAACCCCAGTCTCCAACCTCTTCTTTCTGCAATGATTTTTCTGCACCTCAGTCTCCAACTTCTGCTCTCTGGAACAGTCTTTCTGCCCCCCAGTCTCCAACATCTGCTCTCTGTAAGATCCTTATGCCCCCGTTCTACAAACTTTGCTCTCTGTAACAGTCATTCTGCACCTCAGTCTCCAACCTCATCTCTCTGCAACGGCCCTCCTGTACCTCATTATTCAACCTATGTTCTCTGCAGCAGTCCTTCTGCACCCCAAACTACAAACTTTGGTCTCTGTAACAGTCATTCTGCACCCCAGTCTCCAAACTCTACTTTCCGTATCAGTAATTCTGCACCCCAGTATAAAACCTCTTGTCTCTGTAACAGTCCTTCTGCACCTCAGTCCCCAAACTCTGCAGTCCGCAACAGTCCTTCTGCACCCCAGTCTCAAAACTCTGCTCTGTGCAAAAGTCCTTCTACACACCAGTCTCCAACATCTGCTCTCTGCAACAATCCTTCTGCATCCCAATCTCCAACGTCTACTCTCTGCAACAGTCCTTCTACACCCCAGTCTCAAAACTGTGCTTTCTGCTACGGTCCTTCTGCACCCCAGTCTCCAACTTCTGCTCTCTGTAACAATTTTTCAGCACCTGAGTCTTCAACCTCTGGTCTCTGCAATGGTTCTTCTGCACCCCAGTCTCCACACTCTGTTCTCTGCAACAGTCCTTCTGCACCCCAGTCTCCAACCTCTGCTCTCTGTTGCAGTCCTTTTACTCCCCAGTAACCAAAATCTGCTCTGTGTAACGATCCTTCTGCAACTTAATTTCCAACCTCTGCTCTCTGCAACGATCCTCCCGCACCCCAGACTCCAAATCTGATCTATGTATCAGTCCTTTTGCAACACAGTCTCCAACCTCTGCTCTTTGTAACGATCCTTCTGCACCTCATCTCCAAATTCTGCTCACTGTAAAAGTCCTTCTGCACCTCAGTCTCCAACCTCTGCTCTCTTTAACAGTCCTTCTGCACCCCAGTCTCCAACATCTGCTCTCTGCAATGATCCTTCTTCTCCCCCAGGCTCCAATCTCTGCTCACAGCAAAGGTCCTTATACACCCCAGTTTCCAAACTCTTCTCTCTGTAACACTAACTCTTCACCCCAGTGTCCACCCTCTACTCTCTGTAAAAGTCCTTCTGCACCTCCGTCTCCAACCACTGTTCTCTGTAAGATCCTTCTGCCACTCATTCTCCTAATGCTGCTCTCTGTAACAGTCCTTCTGCACCCCAGTCTCCAAACTCTGCTCTCTGTAACAGGCCTTCTGCACCCCAGTCTTCAAACTCTGCTCTCTGTAACAGGCCTTCTGAACCCCAGTCTCCAAACTGTACTCTCTGCAACAGTCCTTCTGCACCCCAGGATCCTACATCTGCTCTCTGCAACAGTCCTTCTGCACAAAAGTCTGAAAACTCTGCTCTCTGCCACAATCCTTCTGCACCCCAGTTTCCAACCTTTGCTCTCTATAATAGTCCTTCTGAACCTCATTCTCCAAAACGCTCTCTGTAGGATCTTTGTGCAACCCAGTCTCGAAATTGTGCTATCTGTAACATTCCTTCTGCCCCCCAGTCTCCAAACTCTGCTCTCTGTAACAGGCCTTCTGCATCCCAGTCTCCAATCTCTGCACTGTGTAACAGGCCTTCTGCACCCCAGTCTCCAAACTCTTCTCTCTGCAACGATCCTTCTTCACCTCAGTCTCCAAACTCTGCTCTCTGCAACAGTCCTTCTGGACCCCAGTCTCCAACCTCTGCTCTCTGTAACAATTCTTCTGCACCCGGTCTCCAAACATTGCTCTCTGTAAAAGTCCTTCTCTACTGCAGTCTCCAAACTCTGCTCCCTGTAACTGTCCTTCTGAATACCAGTCTCCAAACTCTGCTTTGTGTATCAGTTCTTCTTCACCCCAGTCTCCAACCTCTGCTTTCTGTATCAGTCCTTTTGCACCTCAGTCTCCAACCTCTGTTCTCTGCAGCAGTCTTTTTAAACCCCAGGAAACAAACTCTGCTCTGTGTAACTATCCTTCTGCACCATAGTTTCCAACCTCTGCTCTCTGCAACGATCCTTCTGCAGCCCAGTATCCAAACTCTGTTCTCTGTATCAGTCCTTCTGCACCAGAGTCTCCAAACTCTGCTCTCTGCATCAGTCTTTATGCACCCAAGTCTCCAAACTCTGCTCTCTGCAACATTTCTTCTGCACCCAAGTCTCCAACCTGTACTCTTTGTAACTGTCCTTTGCAACTCAGTCTCCAACCTCTGCTCTCTATAACAGTCCTTCTGCACCCCAGTCTCCAACATCTGCTCTCTGCAACAATTCTTCTTCTACACAGTCTCGAAAGTCTGCTCTCTGTAAAAGTTCTTTTGTATCGGAGTCTCCAAACTCTTCTCTTTGTAAGGGTCCATCTGCACCCCAATTGCCAACCTCTGCTTTTTATAAAAGTCATTTTGCACCTCAGACTCCAAACTCTTTTCTCTGTAACAGTCCTTCTAAGCCTCAATCTGAAACCTCTGCTATCTACATCGATCCTTCTACACCCCAGTGTCCAAACAGTGCTATCTCTAACAATCCTTCTGCACCCAAGTCTCCAACATCTGCTCTCTGTAACAGGTCTTCTGCAACCCAGTCTCCAAACTCTGCTCTCTGTAACAGTCCTTCTAAGCCTCAGTCTCCAACCTCATCACTCTGCAACGGCCCTTCTGCTCCCCAGTCTCCAACCTCTTCTCTCTGCAAGGATAATTCTGCAACCCAGTCTCCAAAGTCTGCTCTCTGAAACAGTCCTTCTACACCCCAGTCTCCAAACTCTGCTCTCTGCTACAGTCCTTCTGCATCACAGTCTTCAATCTCTGCTCTCTGCAACATTTCTTCTGCACCCCAGTCTCCAACATGTGCTTTCTGTAACTATCCTACTGCACCCTGGTCTCCAAACTCTGCTCTCTGTAGCGATCATTCTACACCTCAGTCTCCAACTTCTGCTCTCTCTAACGATCTTTCTGCACCCCAGTCTCCAAACTCTGCTCTCTGCAACAGTTCTTCTGCACCCCATACTCCAAGCTCTGCTCTCTGTAACTGTCCTTCTGCACATCAGTGTCCAAAATCTGCTCTCTGTAACAATCCTTCTGCACCTCAGTCTACAACCTCTGCTCTCTGCAATCATCCTTCAGCACCACAGTCTCCAACCTCTGCTCTCTTTCACAGTTCTTCTGAACCCCAATCTCCAAACTCTGCTCTCTGTAAAACTCCTTCTGCACCCCAGTCTCCATCCTCTGCTCTCTGTAACAATCCTTTGACACCTTAGTCTTCAACCTCTCTTCTCTGTAAAAGTCCTTCTGCACCTCAGTATCCAACCTCTGCAATCTGTAACGGTCCTTCTGCACCCCAGTCTCCAACCTCTACTCTCTGAAACGATCCTTCTGCACCTCATTCTCCAAACTCTGCTCTCTGTAACAGTCCTTCTGCACCCCAGTTTTCAACATCTTCTCTCTGCAACGATTCTTCTTCTCCCCAAGCTCCAAACTCTGCTCTGTGCAAAGGTCCTTATGCACCTCAGTTTTCAAACTCTGGTCTCTGTAACAGTCTTTCTGCACCTCATTCTCCAAACTCTGCTCTCTGCAACAGTCCTTCTGCACCCCAGTCTCCAACCTTTGCTCTCGGTAACAGTTATTCTGCACCCCAATCTCAAAATTCTGCTCTCTGTAACTCTCATTCTGCAACCCTGTCTCCATACTCTGATCTCTGTTACAAAACATCTAGACCTCAGTCTCAAACCTCTGCTCTCTGTATCAGCTCTTCTGGACCTCCGTCTCCAAATTTGTTCTCTGCAATAGTCTTTCTGCACCCCAGTTTTAACCTCTGCTCTCTGCAACTTTTCTTCTGCTCCCCAGTCTCCGAACTGTGCTTTCAGTAACATTGTACCTGACCCCAGTCTCCAACCTCTGCTCTCTGAAAAGATCCTTCTGAACCTCAGTCTTCAAACTCTGATCTCTCCAACGATCCTTCTGCACCTCAGTTTCAAACCTCTGCTCTCTGCAACGATCCTTCTGCACCACAGTTCCCAACCTCTGCTCTCTGTAACAGGCCTTCTTAACTCCATTTTCCAAACTTTGCTTTCTGGATCCTTTTTCACACCAGTATCCTAACTCTGCTCTCTGTAACAGTCCTTCTGTACCACAGTCTAAAAACTCTGCTCTCTGTAACGGTCCTTCTGCACCCCAGTCTCCAACGTCAGCTTTCTGTATAAGTTCTTCTGCACCCCAGTCTCCAACCTCTGCTCTCAGTAAGAGTCCTTCTGCAACCCAGTCTCCAACTTCTGCTCTCTGCAACATTTCTTCTGCACCCCAGTCTCCATCTGTGCTCTCTGTAACTGTCTTTCTGCACCCCAGACTCCAACCTCTGCTCTCTGTAACAATCTATCTGCACCACAGTCTGAAACCACTGCTCTCTGCAACGATCCTTTGCACCTCAGAATCCAACCTCTGCTCTCCGCAATGATCCTTCTGCACCCAAGGCTCCAACCTCTGCTCTCTGTAAGAGTCCTTCTGCACTTCAGTCTCCAATCTCTGCTCTCTGTAACAATTCTTCTGCACCTCAGTCTCCATCCTCTGCTATCTGTAACAATTTTTCTGCACACAAGTCTCCAACCTCTGTTCTCTGTAACAGGTCTTCTGAACCCCAGTCTCCAAACTCTGCTCTCTGTAACAAGCCTAATGCACCCCAGTTCCCAAACTCTGCTCTCTGTAACAATCCTTCTGCACCTCAGTCGCCAACCTCTCCTCTCTGTACCAATCCTTCTGCACCACAGTCTTGAACCTCTGCTCTCTGTAACAGTCCTTCGGCACCCGAGTCTCCAACCTCTGCTCTCTGTACAATCCTTCTGCACCCCAGTCTCCAACCTCTGCTCTCTGTAAGAATCTTTCTGCACCCCAGTATCCAACCTCTGCTCTCTGTAAATGTTTTTCTGCACCTCAGTCTCCAACCTCTGCTCTCTCTAAGGGTCCTTCTGCACCCCAGTCTCCAACCTCTGCTATCTGTAACGATCCATCTGCAACTCAGTCTCCAACCACTGTTCTCTGTAACAGTCCTTCTGCACCCTAGTCTCTAACATCTGCTCTCTGAAAGGATCTTTCTTCTACCCAGTCTCCAACCTCTGCTCTCTGTATCAGTCCTTTTGTATCGCAGTCTCCAACCTCTTCTGTTTGTAACGGTTCTTCTGCTTTCCAATTACCTGCCTCTGCTTTCTGTAACAGTCTTTCTGCACGACAGTCTCCAACCTCTTCTCTCTGCAACGATCCTTCTGCACCTCAGACTCCAACCTCTGCTCTCTGCAACAGTCCTTCTGCACCCCAGTCTCCAGACTCTGGTCTCTGGAAGATCATTTTTCATCCCTGTTTCCAAACTCTGCTCTTTGTAGCACTTCATCTGCACCCCAGTATCCGAACTCTGCTCTCTTTAAAAGTCCTTCTGCACCCCAGTCTCCAAACTCTGCTCTCTGTAACAGTCCTTCTGTACCGCAGTCTTCAACCTCTTCTCTCTATAATGCTTCTTCTACACGCAAATTGCCAACCTCTGCTTCCTGGAACAGTCCTTATGAGCCTCAGATTCAAAACTCTGCTCTCTGTAACAGTCCTTCTAAGCCTCAGTCTGAATCCTCTGCTCTCTGCAACGATCCTTCTGCACCCCATCTCTAAACTGTGCTCTCTGTAACTGTCCTGCTGCACCCCAGACTCCAAACTCTGCTCTCTGTAGCTATCCCTTCTGCACCTCAGTCTTCAACCTCTGCTCTCTGCAAGATCCTTCTCCACCTCAATCTCCAAGTTCTGCAATCTGTAACGGTCCTCCTGCACCCCAGTCTCCAACCTCTGCTCTCTGAAAAGATTCTTCTTCTCCTTAGTCTCCAACCTCTGTTCTCTGTAACAAACCTTCTGCACCCCACTCTCAAAACTCTGCACTCTGTAACAGGCCTTCTGCAACCCAGTTTCCAACCTCTTCTCTCTGCAACGATCCTTCTTCACCTCAGTCTCCATCCTCTGCTCTCTGCAACTGTCCTTCTGAACCCCAGTCTCCAACCTCTGTTCTCTGTATCAGGCCTTCTGCACCCCAGTCTCCAATCTCTGCACTGTGTAACAGGCCTTCTTCACCCCAGTCTCTAACCTTTTCTCTCTGCAACGATCCTTCTGCACCTCAGTTTCCACCCTCTGCTTTTTGTAACAACCCTTCTGCAACTCAGTCTCCAACCTCTGCTCTCTGTGAGAGTCCTTCTGCACCCCAATCTCTAACATCTGCTATCTGCAGCGATTCTTCTTCTCCCCAGTCTCCAACCTCTGCTCCCTGTAACAGTCCTTTTGTATTGCAGTCTCCAACCTCTTCTCTTTGTAACGGTTCTTCTGCTTCGCAATTGCCAAACTCTGCTTTCTGAAAAAGCCCTTCTGCACCCCAGTCTCTAACCTCTTCTCTCTGCAATGATCCTTCTGCACCTCAGTTTCTGAACTCTGCTCTCTGCAACAGTTCTTCTGCACCCCAGTCTCCAGACTCTGCTATCTGTAAGATCCATTTGCATCCCAGTCTCCAACATCTGCACTCTGTAACAGTCCTTCTGCACCACAGTATCCAACCTGTGCTCTCTGGAAAAGTCCTTCTGAATATTAGTCTCCAAACTTTGCTCTTTGTAATGGTCCTTCTGCACCCCAGTATTCAAACTCTGCTCTCTGTAACAATCCTTCTGCACCTCAGTCTTCAACGTCTGCTCTCTGTAACAGTCCTTCTGCACCCCAGTCTCCAACATCTGCTCTGTGCAACGGTCCTTCTGCACACCAGTTTCCAAACTCTGCGCTCTGTAACCGTCCTTCTAAGCCTCAGTCTGAAATCTCTGCTCTTTGCAACGATCCTTCTTCACCCCAGTCTTCAACCTCTGCTCTCTGTAACAGTCCTTCTGCACCTCAGTCTCCAACCTCTGCTCTCTGCAACAGTCCTTCTGTACCCCAGTCTCCAAGCTCTTCTCTCTGCAACAGTCTTTCTACACCCGAGTCTCCAACCACTGCTCTCTGCAAGGATCCTTTTGCATCCCAGTCTCCAACCTCTGCTCTCCACTACAGTCCTTCTTCACCCCAGTCTCAAAACTCTGCTCTCTGCAACATTTCTTCTGCACCCCAGTCTCTAACTTGTGCTCTCTGTAACTGTCCTGCTGCATCCCAGTCTCCAAACTCTGCTCTCTGTAGCTATCTTTCTGCACCTCAGTCTTCAACCTCTGCTCTCTGCAAGATCCTTCTCTACCTCAATCTTCAAGTTCTGCAATCTGTAATGGTCCTTCTGCACCCCAGTCTCCAACCTCTGCTCTCTGAAATGATCCTTCTTCACCTTAGTCTCCAACCTCTGTTCTCTGTAACAAACCTTCTGCACCCCACTCTCCAAACTCTGCACTCTGTAACAGGCCTTCTGCAACCCAGTTTCCAAACTCTTCTCTCTGCAACAATCCTTCTTCACCTCAGTCTCCATCCTCTGCTCTCTGCAACTGTCCTTCTGCACACCAGTCTCCTTCCTCTGCTCTCTTTAAGAATCCTTCTGTACCCCAATCTCCAACCGCTCCTCTCTGTAACAGTCCTTCTGCAACTCAGTGTCCAACTTCTGCTCTCTGTAATGAACCTTCAGCACCTCAGTCTCCAACTGCTGCTCTCTGTAACAGGCCTTCTTAACCCCATTCTCTAACCTCTGCTCTCTGTATCAGTCTTTTTGCACACCAGTATCCTAACTCTGCTCTCTGTAACAGTCCTTCTTTACAGCATTCTCAAAACTCTGCTCTCTGTAAAGGTCCTTCTGCACCCCAGTCTCCAATGTCAGCATTCTGTATCAGTTCTTTTGCACCCCAGACTCCAACCTCTGCTCTCAGTAAGAGTCCTTCTGCACCCCAGTCTCCAAACTCTGCTCTCTGTAACAGTCCTTCTGTACCGCAGTCTCCAACCTCTTCTGTCTATAATGGTTCTTCTACACGCAAATTGCCAACCTGTGCTTCCTGGAACAGTCCTTCTGAGCCTCAGATTAGAAACTCTGCTCTCTGTAACAGTCTATCTAAGTTTCAGTCTGAAACCTCTGCTCTCTGCAACTATCCTTCTGCACCCCATCTCTAAACTGTGCTATCTGTAACAATCCTTCTGCACCCCAGTCTCCAAACTCTGCTCTCTGTAACAGACCTTCTGCACCCCAGTATCCAACATCTACTCTCTGAAACAGTCCTTCTCCACCCCAGTCTCCAACCTCTGCTCTCTGTAACATTCCTTCTGTACTGCAATCTCCAAACTCTGCTCTCTATAATGGTCCTTCTGCACCCCAGTCTCCAATTTCTGCTTTCTGTATCAGTCCTTCTGCACCTCAGTTTCCAACCTCTGCTTTTTGTAACAACCCTTCTGCAACTCAGTCTCCAACCTCTGCTCTCTGTGACAGTCCTTCTGCAACTCAGTCTCCAAGTCTGCAATCTGCAGCGATAATTCTTCTACCCAGTCTCCAACCTCTGCTCCCTGTAACAGTTCTTTTGTATTCCAGTCTCCAACCTCTTCTCTTTGTAACGGTTCTTCTGCTCCGCAATTGCCAAACTCTGCTTTCTGAAAATCTCTTCTCCACCCCAGTCTCTAACCTCTTCTCTCTGCAACGATCCTTCTGCACCTCAGTCTCTGAACTCTGCTCTCTGCAACAGTTCTTCTGCACCCCAGTCTCCAGACTCTGCTATCTGTAAGATCTATTTGTATTCCAGTCTCCAACATCTGCTCTCTGTAACAGTCCTTCGGCACCACAGTATCCAACCTGTGCTCTCTGGAAAAGTCCTTCTGAACATCAGTCTCCAACTTTGCTCTTTGTAATGGTTCTTCTGCACCCCAGTATTCAAACTCTGCTCTCTGTAACAATCCTTCTGCACCTCAGTCTTCAACGTCTGCTCTCTGTAACAGTCCTTCTGCACCCCTGTCCCCAACATCTGCTCTGTGCAACGGTCCTTCTGCACACCAGTCTCCAAACTCTGATCTCTGTAACCGTCCTTCTAAGCCTCAGTCTAAAACCTCTGCTCTTTGCAACGATCCTTCTTCATCCCAGTCTTCAACATCTGCTCTCTGTAACAGTCCTTCTGCACCCCAGTCTCCAACCTCTGCTCTCTGCAACAGTCCTTCTGTACCCCAGTCTCCAAGCTCTTCTCTCTGCAACAGTCTTTCTACACCCGAGTCTCCAACCACTGCTCTCTGAAAGGATCCTTTTGCATCCCAGTCTCCAACGTCTGCTCTCTGCAATAGTCCTTCTGCACCCCAGTCTCCAACCTCTGCTCTCCGCTACAGTCCTTCTTCACCCCAGTCTCAAAACTCTGCTCTCTGCAACATTTCTTCTGCACCCCAGTCTCCAACTTGTGCTCTCTGTAACTGTCCTGCTGCATCCCAGTCTCCAAACTCTGCTCTCTGTAACTATCCTTCTGCACCTCAGTCTTCAACCTTTGCTCTCTGCAAGATCCTTCTCTACCTCAATCTCCAAGTTTTGCAATCTGTAACTGTCCTTTTCACCCCAGTCTCCAAAATCTGCTTTCTGCAACAGTCTTTTTCCACTCCAGTCTCCAACTTCTTCTTTCTGTTAACGTCCTTCTGTACTTCAGTCTCCAACCTCTGCTCTCTGTAATGGTCTTTCTGCACCACAGTCTCCAAACTCTTCTTTCTCTTTCAGTACTTCTGCACCCTGGTCTCTAAACTCTGCTCTCTGTAACAGTCCTTCTGCACCTCAGTCTCCAACCTCTTCTCTCTGCAACAGTCCTACTGCGCCCCAATCTCCAACCTCTGCTCTCTGCATGAGTCCTTCTGCACCTCAGTGTCCAAATTCTGCTCTCTGTATTATCGTTCTGAAACCCAGTCTCCAACCTCTGCTATCTGCAATGGTCCTTCTGCACCCCACTCTCCAAACTCTATTCTCCACAACAGTTATTCTGCACCCCAGTCTCCAACCTTTGCTCCCTGTAACAGTTCTTCTGTACCACAGTATCCAACCTCTGTTCTCTGTAAGGGTCCTCCTGCACCTCAGTATGCAAACTCTGCTCTCTGCAACAGTCCTCCTGCACCCCAGTCTTCAACCTCTGCTGGCTGCAACAGTCCTCCTGCACCCCAGTCTCCGAAATCTACTCTCTGCAATATTCTTTTTCCACACCAATCTCCAACCTCTGCTCTCTGTAACCATCCTTCTGTACTGCTGTCTCTAACCTCTTATCTCTTTAACGGTCCTTCTGCACCTCAGTCTCCAAAGTCTGCTTTCTGTATCAGTCCTTCTTCACCCCGGTCTCTAAACTATGCTCTCTGTAAAAGTCCTTCTGCACTTCAGACTCCAACCTCTCCTCTCCACAACAGTCCTTCTGCTCCTCAGTGTTAAAACTCTCCTATCTGTATGTTACTTCTGAAATCCAGTCTCCAACCTTTGCTATATGCAACGGTCCTTCTGCACCGGAGTCTCCAACCTCTGTTTACTATAACAGTTATTCTGCACCACAGTCTCTAACATCTGCTCTCTGCAACAGTCCTTCTCCACCTCAGTCTCAAACTTTGCTCTCTGCAACAGTCCTTCTGCACCCTAGTCACCAAGCTCTGCTTTCTGTATCAGTCATTCTGCACCCAGTCTCCAACCTCTGCTCTCTATAACAGTCCTCTGCACCTCAGTCTATGTAACCGTTTTTCTGCACCTCAGTCTCTAACCTCTGCTCTCTGTAACAGTCCTTCTTTTCCTCAGTCTCCAAACTCTGCTCTTCGTAAGATCTTTTTGCAACCCAGTTTTTAAACTCTGCTCTCTGTAACTGTCCTTCTGTACCCCAGTCTCCAAGCACTGCTCTCTGTAATGGGAATTCCTCACCCCAATCTCCAACCTCTGCTCTCTGCAAGGGTCCTTCTGCACCTCAGTCTCCAAACTCTTCTCTCTGTAACAGTGCTTCTGCACCTCAGTCTCCAACCTCTGCTCTCTTTAACATCCTCCTGCAACCCAGTATTAAACTTCTGCTCTCTGTAACAGTTTTTCTGCACACCAGTCTCCAAATTCTGCTCTCTGTAACAGGCCTTCTGCACCCCAGTCTCCAACCTCTGTTATCTGTATCAGTCCTTCTTCATTCCAGTCTTTAACCTCTGCTCTCTGCAACGATCCTTCTACACCCCAGTCTCCAACGTATGCTCACTGTAAGATCCCTCTGCACACCTGTCTCCAACCTCTGCTCTCTATAACACTCCTCTGTACCAGTCTCCAACTTCTGCTCTCTGTGACGGTCCTTCTGCACCTCAGTCTCAGACTTCTGCTTTCTGAAACACTCCTTCTGCACCCCAGTCTCCTATGTTATCTCTCTGCAACAGTTTTTCTGCACCTCAATCTTTAACCTATGCTCTCTGTTAAAGTCCTTCTGCACCCCAGTCTCCAACCTGTGCTCTCAGTAAAAGTCCTTCTGCACCACAGTCTCCAACCTCTGCTCTCTCTAACCATCCTTCTGAACCCAAGTCTCCAAATTCTGCTCTCTGCAACGATTCTTCTGCACCACAGTCTCCAAAGACTGCTCTCTGTAACAGTCCTTCTGCACCCCAGTCTTCAAACTCTGCTTTCTGTAACCGTCATCTGAATCTCAGTCTCCATCCTCTGCTCTATGCAACATTTCTTCTTCACCCAAGTCTCCAACATCTGCTCTCTGAAAAAGTCTTCCTAAACCCTAGTCTCAAAACTCTGCTCTGTGTAACAGTCTTTGTACAGTCCAGTCTCCATACTCTGCTCGCCCCAAGGATCCTTCTGCACTCCAGTCTCCATCCTCTTCTCTCTGCAACTGTCCTTTTGCACCCCAGTCTTCAGCATCTGCTCTCTGCAACAGTCTTTCTACACCCCAGTCGCCTACCTCTGATCACTGTAAGATCCCTCTGCACACCACTCTCCAACCCCTGCTCGCTGTAACAGTCCTTCTGGAACCTAGTCTCCAAACTGTGCTCTCTGCAACATTTCTTCTGCACCCAGTATCAAACATATGCTCTCTGTAAGAGTCTGTCTGCATCCCGGTCTCCAAGCTCTGCTCTCTGTAATGACCCTTATGCACCCCAGTCTCAAACATCCACTCTCTGCAACGGTCCTTCTTCCCTGCAGTCTCAAAACTCTTTTCTCTGTAAGATCCTTCTGAAACCCAGTCTCCAACGTCTGCTATCTATAACTGTCTTCTGCACCCCAGTCTTTAACCTCTGCTCTCTGCAACAGTCCTTCTGCACCTCAGTCTCCAAACTGTGCTTTCTGTAAAAGTCTTTCTGCACCTCAGTCTGCAAACTCTGCTCTCTGTAACGATCCTTCTGCACCCCAGTCTCGAACCTCTGCTCTCTGCAACCACCCTTCTGCACCTTAGTCTCCAACCTCTGCTCTCTGCAACGATCCTTCTGCACCCCAGTCTCAAACCTCCTCTCGCTTCAAAAGTCCTTTTGAACCCCAGTCGCCAACATCTGCTTTTTGCAACATTTCTTCTGTACCTCAGTCTGAAAACTCCGCTCTCTGTAATACTCCATTTGCAACCCAGTCTCCAACCTCTGCTCTCTGTAACAGTCCTTCTGTACCTCAGTCTCCAAACTCTGCTCTATGCAACAGTTCTTCTGCGCACAAGTCGCCAACATCTGCTATCTTAAACAGTCCTTCTACACAACAGTCTCCAACTCTGCTCTCTGAAACAGTCCTTCTACACCCCAGTCTCCATTCTCTGATCGCCGCAACTATCCTTCTGCAACCCAGTCTCCAAAGTCTTTTCTCTACTCAGTTCTTCTGCACCCCAGTCTCCAACCTCTGCTCTCTGTAACAGTCCTTCTGTACCACAGTCTCCAACCTCTGTTCTCTGTAAGAGTTCTTATGCACCCCAGTATCCAACCTCTGCTTTCTGTATCAGTCGTTTTGAACCACATTCTCCAACCTCTGCTCTCTGTAACCGTCCTTCTGCAACTCAGTCTGCAACCTCTGCTCTTTGCAACAGTCTTTCTGCACCCTAGTCTTCAACCTTTGATCTCTGTAACAGTCCTTCTGTACTGCATTCTCAAACCTCTGCTCTCTGCAAGGGTACTTCTGCACCCGAGTCTTTCACCTCTGCTTTCTGTGTCAGTCCTTCTGCACTCCAGTCTCATACCTCTTCTCTGTGTAACTGTCAAGCACTTTAGTCTCCAACCTCTGCTCTCTGCTACAGTCATTCTGGACCCCAATCTCCAACCTCTACTCTCTGCAACAGTCCTTTTACATCCCAGTCTAAAACATCTGCTCTCTGCAACAATCTTTCTGAACCCCAGTCTCCAATCTCTGATCTCTGTAACAATTCTTATGCACCTCAGTCTCCAACCTCTGCTCTCTGCAACGGTCCTTCTGCACCTCAGTCTCCAAACTCTACTCTCTGTAACAGTGCTTCTGCGCCTCAGTCTCCATCCTCTACTCTCTTTAAGATCCTTCTGCAACCCAGTCTCCAATCTCTGCTCTCTATAGCAGTCCTTCATCACCCCAGTCTCCAAATTCTGCTCCCTGTAACAGTCCTTCTGCACCCCAGTCTCCAATCTCTGCTCTCTGTAACAGTCCATCTGCACCCCAGTCTCCAACGTCTGCTATCTGCAACGATCCTTCTGCACCCCAGTCTCTAACTTCTGCTCTCTGCAACAGTCATTTTGAACCCCAGTCTCCAACATCTGCTCTCTGCTACAGTAATTCTCCACCCCAGTCTCCAACCTCTGCTCTCTGCAACAGTTCTTCTACACCCCAGTCTCCATACTCTGCTCCCACCAACGATACTTCTGCACCCCAGTTTCCAACGTCTGTTCCCTGCAGAAGTCCTTCTACACCCCAGTCTCTAACCTCTGCTCTCTGCAACAGTTCTTCTACACCCCAGTCTCCATACTCTGCTCCCACCAACGATACTTCTGCACTCAATTTTCCAACGTCTGTTCCCTGCAAAAGTCCTTCTACACCCCAGTCTCTAACCTCTACTCTCTGCAACAGTCCTTCTCCACCCGAGTCTCCATACTCTGCTCGCCCCAACGATTTATCAGCACCCCAGTCTCCAACCTCTTCTTTTTACATCAGTTCTTTTGCACCCCAGTCTCCAAAATATGCTCTCTGTAACAGTCCTTCTGGAACTCAGTCTGCAACCTCTGCTCTCTGCAACAGTACTTCTGCAACCCAGTCTCCATCCTCTGCTCTCTGCAACAGTCCTTTTGCACCCCAGTCTCCAAAATTTGCTCTCTGTAGCAGTCCTTCTCCACCCCAGTCTCCAACCTCTGCTCTTTATAACAGACCTTCTATACTGCGTTCTCCATCCTCTGCTTTCTGTATCAGCCCTTCTGCACCCCAGTCTCCAAACTGTGCTCTGTGTAACTGTCCCTCTGCACCTTACTCTCAAAACTCTTCTCTCTGTTACAGTCCTTATAGACCCCAGTCTCCAAACTCTGCTCTCGGTAACAATCCTCTGAACCTCAGTCTCCAACCTCTGATCTCTGCAATGGTCCTTCTGCACCTGAGTCTCCAACCTCTACTCTCTGTAACTGTGCTTGTACACCTCAGTGCCAACCTCTACTCTATGTAATATCCTTCTGCAACCCAGTCTTCAAATCTGCCCTCTGTAACAGTTCTTCTGCACCTAACTCTCAGAACTCTGCTCTCTGTAAAATAACTTCTGCACCCCAGTCTCCAAACTCTGCTTTCTATATCAGTCCTTCTGCACCCCAGTCTCCAACCTCTGCTCTCTGCAACGATTCCTCTGCACCCCAGTCTCCAACATCTGCTCGCTGCAACAGTCTATGTGCACCCCAATCTCCAACATCTGCTCTCTGTAACAGTCCTTCTGTACCTCAGTCTCCAACTTCTGCTCTGTATCAGTCCTGCACCCCTGTCTCCCATATCTGCTCTCTGTAACAGTCTTTCTTCACCTCAGTCTTCAACCTCTGCTCTGTGTAACAATCTTTCTGTACCCCAGTGTCCAAACTTTGATCTCTGCAAAGATCCCTCTGCATCTGAGTCTCCAACATTTCCTCCCTGTAACAGTCCTTCTGCACCCAAGTCTCCAACAGCTGATCTCTGCAACAGTTTTTCTGCACCTGAGTCTGGAAACTCTGCTGTCTCCAACGATCCTTCTGCACCCCAGTCTCCAATCTCTGCTCTCCGTAACAGCCCTACTGCAGCACAGTCTCTAAACTCTTCTCTCTGTAACAGGCCTTCTGCACCCTAGTCTCCGAACTCTGCTCTCTTTATCAGTCCTTCTACACACCAGTCTCCAAACTCTGCTCTCTTTATCAGTTCTTCTGCACCCCAGTTGCAAACCTCTGCTCTTTGTTAGAGTCCTTCTCCATCACAGATTTCTACATCTGCACTCGGCAACAGTCCTTCAGCACCCCAGATTCCAACTTATAGTTTCTACAACAGTTCTTCTACACCCCAATCTCCAACCTCTGGTACCTGCAACAGTCCTTCTGCACCCCAGTCTCCAAACTCTGCTCTCTGTAACAGTCTTTCTGTGCCTCAGTCTCCAACCTCTACTCTCTGTTACAGTCCCTCTGCACCTCACTCTTCAACATCTGCTCTCTGTAAGTTTCTTCTGCATCCCAGTCTCCAAACTCTGCCCTCTGTAACAGTCATTCTGCATGCCTTCTCCAACTCTCTTCTCCGTAACAGGCATTCTGCACCCCAGTCTCCAAAGTCTGTTCTCTATAACAATCCTTCTGCACCCCAGTCTCCAACCTCTGCTCTCTGTAACATCCTTCTGCAACCTTTCTAAAAACTCTGCTCTCTGAAACAGTCCTTATGCACCTCAGTCTCCAAACTCTGTTCTTTTCAACACTCTTCCTGCACCCCAGTCGCCAAACTCTACTCTCTGTAACAGTCCTTCTGTACCGCAGTCTCCAGACTCTTCTCTCTGTAACGGTCCTTCTGCACCCCAGTCTCCAACCTCTGATTACTGTATCAGTTCTTCTGCACCCCAGTCTACAACCTCTTCTCTCTTTACCAGTCTTTCTGCACCTCATATCTAAACTCTTCTATCTGCAACAGTCCTTATGCACCCCAGTCTACAACCTCTGGTGTCTGCAAAATTTCTTCTGCACCCCAGTCTGAAACGTGTGCTCTGTGTAACAGTGCTTCTGCATCCCAGTCTCCAACTCTGCTCTCTGCAATGATCCTTCCGTACCTCAGTCTTAAACCTCTGCTCTCTTTAACAGTCCTTCTGCACCCCAGTCTCCAAGCTCTGTTCTCTGTAACTGTCTTTCTCCACCTCAGTCTTCAACCTCTGCTCTCTGAAAGAGTCCTTCTGTACCCCAGTCTCCAACATCGGCTCTCTAAACAGTCCTTCTGCACCCCAGTCTCCAACATCTGCTCTCTGCAACAGTCCTTCTGCACCCCAGTGTCTAAACTCTGCTCTCTGCAACGATCCTTCTGAACCCCAGTCTCCAATGTCTGCTCTCTGAAAGATCCTTCTGACCCCAATTTTTAAACTCTAGTCTCTGTAATATTCTTTCTCCACGCCAGTCTCCAAACTCTGCTTTCTGAAACGGTCCTGCTGCACGACAGTCTCCAATCTCTGTATTCTGCAACACTCCTTCTGCTCCCCAGTCTCCAAACTCTGCTCTCTGTAACAGTCCTTCTGTACCGCAGTCTCCAAAATCTGCTCTCTGTAAAGGTCCTTTTGCAAGCCAGTCTCCAACCTCTGCTTTCTTTGTCCATCCTTATGTACCTCAGTCTCCAACCTCTCCTCTCTGCAAAAGTTTTTCTGCATCCAATTCTCCATCTTCTACTCCCTGCAACAGTCCTTCTGAACAAGAGTTTCCAACATCTGCTCTCTGAAAAAGTTTTTGGGTACCCTAGTCTCCAACCTCTGCTCTCTGCAAAAGTCCTTCTGTACTGCAGTCTCCAACTTCTGCCCTCTGCAACGAAACTTCTACACCCCAGTCTCCAACATCTTCTCTCTGCAAAAGTCCTTCTGCACCTCAATCTGAAAATTTTGCTCTCTGCAACAATCCTTCTGCACCCCAGACTTCAACATCTGCTCTCTGTAACAGTCCTTCTGCACTTCAGTTTCCAAACTCTGCTCAATGTAAGATCCTTCTGCAACACAGTCTCCAAAATTTGCTCCCCTATACAGTCCTACTGCACCTCAGTCTCCAACCTCTGCTCTCTATAACAGTCGATCTACACCTCAGTCTGAAACCTCTTTTCTCGGCAGGATCCATCTGAATTCCAGTCTCCACACACTGCTCTCTGTAACAGTCCTCTCCACCTCAGTCTCCAAACTCTGCTGTTTGTAAGAACCTTCTGCCACTCAGTCCCTAACTCTGCTCTTTATAACAGTCCTTCTGCACCCCAGTCTTAAACCTCTGCTCTTTGTAACAGGCCTTCTGCACCCCAGTCTCCAACCTCTTCTCTCTGCAACGATCATTCTACACCTCAGTCTTCAACATCTGCTCTCGGTAAGATCATTCTGCAACCCAGTCTCCCAACTCTGCCCTCTCTAACAGACCTTCTGCACCTCTTCTTTGAACAATCCTCTCCTTAACAGGCCTTCTGAACCCCAGTCTCTAAATTCTGTTCTCTATAACAAGCCTTCTGCACCCCAGTCTCAAACCTCTGCTCTCTGCAACAGTCCTTCTGCACCCAAGTCTTCAACCTGTGGTCTCTGCAACAGTCCTTCTGCACCTCAGTCTTAAAACGCTGTTCTCTGCTACGATCCTTTTGCACCTCAGTCTCCAACATCTACTCTCTGTAACACTTCTTCTGCACATGTGTCCCCCACATCTGCTCTCTGTTAGATCCTTCTTCAACACAGTCTCTAAACTCTGTGATCTATAGCAGTCTTTCTGGAGCCCTTCTCCACACTCTGCTCTCCGTAACAGGCGTTCTGCACGCAAGTCTCCAACCTCTGCTCTCTGTAACACTCTTTTTGCACCTCAGTCTCCAACCTCTGCTCTCTGCAACGATCATTCTGCACCCTAGTCTCCAACGTCTCCTCTCCTCAACATTCCTTCTGAACCTCTGTCTTCAAATTCTGCTCTCTGCAACAGTCTTTCTTCACCCTAGTCTCCAACCTCTGCTCTCTGCAAAAGTCCTTCTACACCCCAGTCTTCAACCTCTGCTCTGTGTAAAAGTCCTTCTGCACCCCAGTCTCCAACCTCTGCTCTCTCTAACAATTCTTCTGCACCCCAGTCTTCAACCTCTGCTCTCTGTAACAGTCCTTCTGCCCCATATACTCCAACCTCTTCTCTCGGTTACAGTCTTTATATACCGCAGTCCCCAACCTCTGCTATCTATAACGGTTTCTCTGTACCCCAATTTACAACCTCTGCTTTCTGTAACAGTCCTTCTGCACCTCAGTCTGAAATGTCTGGTCTCTGCACTATCCTTCTGCACCTCAGTCTCCAATCACTGCTCTCTGTAATATTCGTCCTGTACCACAGTCACCAACCATTGCTCTCTGTAAGATCCTACTGCAACCCAGCCTCAAAAGTCTGCTCTCTATAACAGTCCTTCTGCAACCCAGTCTCAAACCTCTGCTCTCTGTAGCAGGCCTTATGCACCCCAGTCTCCAAACTCTGCACTCTGAAACAATCCTTCTGCACACCAGTGTTCAACCTCTGCTCTTTGTAATGGTCTTTCTGCACCCATCTCACACATCTGTTTTCTGTATCATAATTCTTCATCCCAGTTTCAAACGTCAGCTCTGTGTAACAGTCCTTCTGCATCTCAGTCTCCAACGTCTGCTCTCTGCAACAGTCCTTCTGCACCCCAGTCTCCAACCTTTGCTTTCTGCAACATTGCTTCTGCACGCCAGTCTCCAACCTGTGCTCTCTGTAACAGTCCTTCTGCACCGCAGTCTCCCACCTCTTCTCTCTGTAACCATCCTTCTGCAGCCCAGTCTCCACCTCTGCTCTCTTCAAGGATTCTTCTGCAACTCACTCTCCAACTTCTTCTCTCTTCAAGGATCCTTCTGCACCCGAGTCTCCAACCTCTGCTCTCTGTAACTGTTTTTCTGCACCTAAGACTCCAACCTCTGCTCTCTGAAAACGTCCTTCTGAACCCTTGTCTCCAACCTCTTCTCTCTGAAACGATCCTTATGCACCGCATTCTCCAACATCTGCTCTCTGCATCTGTCTTTCTGCACCCCAGTCTCCAAAGTCTCCTCTCCTTAACACTCCTTCTGCACCACAGTCTCCAACCTCCGTTCTCTGTAAGGTCTTTCTGCACCCATGTTTCCGAACTCTGCTCTCTGTAACATTCCTTCTCCAACTCAGTCTAAAACCTCTGCTTTCTTCAACAGTCCTGCTGCAACCCAGTCTCCAACATCTGTTCTCTGCAACAGTCTTTCTACTCCCAAGTCTCATACCTCTGCTCGCTGTAACAGTCTTTCTGTACCACAGTCTCCAACCTCTGCTCTCTGTAACGGTCCTTCTGCACCCCAGTCTCAAACCTCTGTTTTCTGTATAAGTTTTTCTGAACCATGGTTTCTAACCTCTGCTCTCTGTAACAGTATTTTTGTACCTTTGTCTCAAACCTCTGAACTCTGCAACCTTACTTCTGCACCCCATTCTCTAACCTCTGCTCTCTGTAAAAGTCCTTCTGCACGCAATTCTCTAACCCCTGCTCTATGCAACAGTCCTTCTGTACCACAGTCTGCAACCTCTGCTCTCTGTACCGGTCCTTCTGCACCCCAGTCTCAAAACTTTTCTCTCTGTAACATTCTTTCTGCACCTCAGTCTCCAACCTCTGCATCTGCGAAAGTTCTTCTGCAACCCAGTCTCCAAACTCTGCTCCCTGCAACAGTTCTTCTGAACCCCAGTCTCCAACATCTGCACTCTAAAACAGTTCTTCTATAAACCATTCTCCAACCTCTGCTCTCTGTAACAGTCCTCGTGTATTGCAGTCTCCGAACTCTGCTCTCTGCAACGGTCCTTTTGCACCCCAGTCTCCAACCTCTGCTTTCTGTATCAGTCCTTCTGAACCCCAGTCTCAAACCTCTGCTCTCTGTAACATTCCTTATGCACCACAGTCTCCAAATTTTCCTCTCTGCAACAGTCATTCTGCAAAAAAATATCCAACACCTGCTCCCTGCAACAGTCCTTTATTCACCCCATTCTCCAAACTCTGCTATCTGCAACAGTCCTTCTGCACACCAGTCTCCAACCTCTGCTCTCTGTAACAATCCTTCTGCACCTCTGTCTCCACCTCTGCTCTCTGCAATGTTCACTCTGCACCTCAGTCTTCAACATCTACTCTCTGTACCAGTCCTTCTGCACCTCAGTCTCTAACCTCTGCTCTCTGTATGATCCATCTGCAACCCAGTCTCCAAACTCTGCCCTCTGTAACAGTCGTTCTGCATCCATTCACCAAACTCTGCTCTCTGTAACAGGCCTTCTGCACCGCAGTCTTCTACCTCTGTTCTCTGTAACAGTCCTTCTGCACCTTAGTCTCCAACCTCCGTAATCTCCCACAGTCCTTCTTAACCTCAGTGTAGAAACTCGGATCTCTGGAACGATTTTTCTGCACCCCAGTCTCTAAACTCTGCTGTCTGCAACCATCCTTTTGCACCCTTGTCTCCAACCTCTGCTCTCTGCAAAAGTCTTTCTGAACCCCAGTCTCCAACATCTGCTCTCTGCAACAGTCTTTCTGAACCTCAGTCTGAAATCTCTGCTCTCTGCAACGATCCTTGTGCACCCCAGTTTCCAAACTCTGCTTTCTGTAAAGGTCTTTCTGCACCTCAGTCTCCAACTTCTGCTCTCTGCAACAGTTCTTTTGTACTCCAGTCTTTAACATCTACTCTCTGAAACAGTCCTTATACACCCCTGTCTAAATGCAGAAAAATGAGACCTGAACTATTGCTCACATTGCAAAAAAATCAACTCAAAATGCATTAAAGACCCAGCCACTAGACCAGAAATTATGCAGTTACTAGGAAAAAACAAAGTCAATACTCCAACATACAGGCAGAGGCAATGACTTTCTCAATAGGTTGCCAAAGCTCAGGAGATAACACCAAAAGTTAGATAATAGGTTGGCATTAAATTAAGAAGGTTCTGCACAGCAATGGAGACAATTAGAATATGAAAAGAGAACCTACGGAAAAGGAGAAAATCTTTATGAGGGGCTCTTCTAAAAGAGGATGAATATTCAGAATATTAATAAAGAACTCAAAAAACTTAACATCAAACCCACAATTATAAAATAGCCCAATTATCAAATAACCCAGTTACCAAATGGGAAACTAAATGAACTAAACAGACACGTCTTAGAAGAAAATATGTGAGTGGCCAACAAATATATGAAAATACTTGCAAGTCAAGACTACCCTGAGATTTCATCTCACTTCAGTGACAAAGGCAACCACCAAAAATATAAACAGAAATGAGTGTGACAAGGAGAGAATTGGAGAGAAAGGAGCACTCTCACCCTGTTGGTGGACATGTAATTCAGCACAACCACCACGGAAATCGGGATGGAGGTTCCTCAGGAGTAGCCATGGACCACCCTGCGACCCAGCTCTACCTCTGCTTGGTATTTATCACAGCGGATCAAAGTCATAATACTATAATGACACATATATGCCAATGAACCAGCCGAGGTGACATCAGTGGACGAATGGATAAAGAACATCTGGTATATGCACACTGGAATTTCATTCAGCCATAAAGAAGGACGAAATTATGTCTTGCTGGAAGATCGATTGATCTTCAGAACATTAAGGGAAATAAGCAACTTAGAAAGTTAAGGGCCTTATGTTTTTCCTCTGTTAAAGCTAGAGGGGGAAAAGGAAGGAAAGTTCAGAAGGGAGTCTCATCATGAAAGTTGAAGGAAGATCAGTAGAGTCAAGGCACCAGAGGAGGAGGTGAGGAAAAGGTAAATATTGGAATCATATTGGCCAAAGTTCACGGTTATTCTGTGTGCATGTTCAAATATGTGTCAGCAAATCCCACCATTATGGACCACTACAATGCACCAATGAAGTGTGAAAAGAAGAGTTTCACATTACATGGGACAGGCACTATTCTAGGAGGGTGCCCATTTTTTCCCATCTATAAATACCACGACCATTTACCACTGTCAAAAATCTCTACAGATTCGAATGTTCTGATCACTGCTCCACCATATGTCTTCTTCTACTTCAGGGTCCCCTTATTCTCACTGAAATCAGGGAGCCCGTTTCAACGATGCCATCTGTTAATGTCTTCCCAGGCTGCCGAGGACAGCGGCTGCGGGTTTCACAAGGATCTGGTGCTGCCTCCTGAACGCATGTCCATGAGGCCTTGGAGAAGGCTGGTGCTCCAGGCTCTCCTCCAGATCCAGCTGTGAGGCCAGGGAAGGGGTCACATAACACGTCATCCAACACCTTATTTATTTCTGATCGCCATCCTCTTCATTATTCCAGGATCATATTGGTCACTGAACTTAAGCAAACACTGAGTCCAGATTTCAGTCCATCAACCAAAGAGAGTCTAATAGCCACTCCCCATGGCTCAGGAAATTCCTTGGCCCTAACATTTCTGGTGATTACGTCCCTGTGACTGCATTCAAGATGATCCAGCAATATGTCTTGACTTCTTTGGTCTAGAAGACTCAAACAAATTCTCTTATATATTCTTAAGGCTCCTATTAACAAAATACAGTAAAATATTTACCTTTTATTTTGGTGTGACCCTTATACTCTCCTGGGCTATATTTTATACTCTTACCTGAGGCGTTCTAGGATCAGACCCCAATTAAGAGTCTGGTGACAATGTGGGATGATGGATGAGCATCTTAAAGACAATTGGGCTGGGGATGTTGCTCAAGCAGTAGTGCACTTGCCTGGCACGCGTACTGCCTGGGTTTGATTCTCAGCACCACATACCAACAAAGATGTTGTGTCCACCGAGAACTAGAAAATAAATGTTAAAATTTCTCTCTCTCTCTCTCTCTCTCTCTCTCTCTCTCTCTCTCTCTCTCTCCCTCTCTCTCTCTCTCCCCCCCTTCTCCTCTCCTCTCCTCTCCTCTCCTCTCTCACTCTCTCTTAAAAAAAAAAGACAACTGCCCAGGTAGAGTCACTATAGGGTCTTCAATTTAGGGAAAGCTAGTCTCTTCGGGGGGGGAGGGGCTGCTTCTGACAGCAAAGAGGGTTAATGGAGATTTCAGGGTTCAAGGCTCTGAGATTTGTCTAATTCCACTGGTATTTTGCCATTCTAATTAACAGGGTCTCAATCATTGTCCCATTAAAGTCCTAATTTACATAAGAGAGACCTGGAGAAATTGTGGATTTATAATTTTCGTTGTACTTCTGCAATTTGGAGAATTGGATGTTTTATTCTGATATTAACCTTTATCAGTTTCCAGAGAGAAAATATTTCTCATGATCTGAACCTGACTTGAAGGAGGAATATAATGATTGAACCTATCATTTTCTTTCTGTAAGTCTCCCACTCCAGTCAGTAACAGCAGTCTGTAGTCATGTTGTAATGTTCATTCCCACCCTGAAGGTCGATGGTGTTATTCCAAAGCTCAGTTTTTCATAGACATTTGATTTCAGGCCACGATAACTTAAAGTCTCTGTTGGGTCATTGCACACCAGGAATTATCCGGTCTCCTTTTCCATGGGCTGTGACATCATCAACATATTCAATTCCCTCAGGTCAGACATCCAACCTACCTCCTCAGATCTGTTATCTAGAACCATCTCTGATGTAAACCACTATTGTGGTCAGTGCCACCGTGGTCAGGTAGAGATGAAGAACGACTCTTGATGTCTTAGGGTAGAGGAAGTTGACACAGAAAAAAGTTATGAAATGGTTGGGAGATCTGGAAGAAAAAAAAAATAGGGCAAGTGACACCACCTTATATATGAAAACCCTAGCTTCCCTGGAAAGAGACGCTCATTCCACGCTACTGTGACCCACATTCAGGAACAGCTGTCTAGGAGCCTGCACACAGAACTTCTGGCACCAAGGAGATTAGTTCCTGCCTCTATAGGGCTGGTTTGCTGCTGCTGCTATGGGATCCAAAAAAAACCCCGCTTTCTTCCTTTTCTTTCTTCCTCTCTGCCTAGTGTTTGGCTGATATTGACAGAACCTTCTAAAATGGAGGCCTGCAAGCAGCAGAGTGTGGGAAACGAGGTTCTCGTACTTTCTGTCTCTCTGGTGTGGGGAGAACCAAGAAGGACAGAGAATGTGCTGAACACCCACAGTTTGAAGATTGGTCTAGACTTTGATTGTGCAAAGGGATGCAAACCCTCCAGCCAGCTTCCTCAGGGCACTCTGGACCTCGTTGCTTCTCAGGCTGTGAATGACGAGGCTAAACAGGGGGCTCACCACACAGAAGAGCACAGAGACCAGGGTGTCCATGTCCAGCCTTCTCTGGACCTGTCATAGTGGAAGTTGGCTGTTCCATAGAAGACCACCATGACAGTGAGGGGAGACGCAAAGGTTGAGAAGGCCTTTCTTCTGCCCTGGGCAGAGGGAATCCCGAAGATGGCCGCCATGATGAGTGCATAGGAGCCTGCATTGAAGAGGCAGGGGCTCAGGCCCATGGTGGCACTGACAATGTGGAGCGCAGACTCGTTGACAGAGGTGTCTGAGAAGGAGAGCTTCAGGAGCAATGGGGTTTTACAGAGAAAGTGGCTGAACTGGAGGGGCCCACACAGTGTGAGTGTGATGGCCAGCACCCTGTGTGTGACCAAATTCACCAGCCCACACAGCCAGGACCCAGTCACTTGGCCAACAAAGACCTTCACACTCATGATGACTGGGTACACTGGAGGACGGCACGTGGCCACACAGCAGTCATATTGGCCACACAGCCAGTAAGAAGCCTTCTGTGCCAGCACTTGTCACCAAGAAGAAGATCTGGGAAAGGCATAAGAAATGTCCTTCTTCTCCCAGAAGAAGTTCACCAGCAGTACTGCGAGGGTGGTGGATGTTTAGCAGATGTCCAAGAAGCTCAAATTGCTGAGGAAAAAGTACATTGGAGTGTGGAGAACAGGACTGACCCTGGTGGCCACTATTATGAGCATGTTCCCCAGGAGAGTGGTCAGGTAAATGACCAGAAAGAGCAGAAAGAACCAGCTCTGTAGATTGGAGTGGTTGGAAAATTTCAAGAAGATGAATTCAGTGACAAATGATTGATGGCTCATTTCCAATGGTATCATAGCTGCAAATCAGAGAAAAAGAGACCATGAGGAGAATGGACTGAGAGCACCTCAAACAGGCTTGTTAATCTGCAGCAACATGGCAAATAATATTGTATACAGAGATGCCTGGACTCTGGAAAGAGACATACAGCAGTGACTTAGAGAGAGCATAACTTCTCACAGACTTTTGCATAGGTAGTCTTTTGTAATAATAAATGGAGACTGGGTCAAAATGCACAACCAGCTATAAACCCCTGTGTGTCATTGAATCTGCAGTATCTACCTCCTAACACTGGGCTTCACTGTGATGAATTCTTTTTTGTATGTCTGTTATTTCAAGTAATAAGTTTTCATTGTGGAAAAATGAAGAAAATGCAGAAAGTTATAGAACAGGTCACAAAATCAAAGCTCTTTTTGCATTCATACCATTCTACATCTATCTATCTTTAAAATACCCAAAGCAAAATTTCCCAATATTGTTGTACTCTATTTAGTTGTTTGCCTTGTAATCTTACTTTCCTAACATGAAATTAAGGTAATATCTCCCTTTTTATTGAACATAGAAACCTTCCATTCCATTTACTATCATAAATATTGGAATAGAAGCTTTCATACATATGTATCTGTGATCATCTGTGATTATTACTTAAAGGTAAAATTATAAGTCACCTTCTTTTAAATACATTGATCTATTTTTTTCAGTAGAAACTTTTATTTTTTTAAGTTTTATAAGATACAAGAAATTTTGACAAATGATATATACTTAGGTATTTTTCTTCTTTTGTATTATAAGATTTACCTCACTGAACATTACATTTCCTGAAAAAAAATGATTGATACAATTTCTGATTTTCTATCATGTTACCCATGCTAATCCGTGATCCATTGTTTTGAACTAAAATTTCTGTTTCTTTTTCAATGTTAAATAAAAAAATATTATAGTAAAACAGTAGGTTCTTGGTCCAGATAGATGTGGATTGAAATCCATCTGTTGTTTTGATGTTGTTTGTAAAAAAGTCAGCTCATCTCTATTCCTCAGTTTGTTCCTTGCTTAGGATATTAATGATGTCTATTTCACAATTGCTGAAAAAAGTTTTGAGATAATATAAGCTATGTGTCTGGCACATTACATTTACTCAATGCCTTTTATCAAGTTAAAAAATGTCTATGCATTTTTTACTAGTAGCTTTTTTTTTGGTGTATGAGTGCTGGGTTTTGAATTAAGAGCCTTATTCATACTAAGCATGCACTCTACCACTGGACTTTGCCCCTAGTTTCATTTAGTTATATTTTTATCATAAATAGATATTTAATTTTCTTATTTTCTCTGCATCTATTGAAATGATATATATTTTTTCTTATTTAGTCTGTTACTATGGAAATTCGGTTGATTGAATTTTTGAATATTGAACCAGCCTTGCATTCTGGGATTGATCTCAATTGACTGTAATGTTATCCTTATTCTATATGGCTGAGTTCAGTTTATTAATATTGTTTTCTGCTTGCTTTTGTGCATTCTATTTTCGGTGTTCTCCAGAGATAATCTATTTCTTGAAGAATTCTCAGCTGTATTCTACTGTTATTTTCAGTCAATGCATGTTAGTGGACTAGTGGGAAACAGAGAAGGGATTTCTGATGTTTCCAGGAAGCCCTGCCTTAGGTACTGTAAACTCATTCACAGGGATATGGCCTTCAAAGTGACCCACTTTCTAGCAATATGGCTGAGCCTAGTTCTTATTCCTCCCGACTTTAGACATTTCGGCCTGTTCCTTTCCATAGCTGCAAAGGTTTTCCGTTGAGTGTCCTAATGTAACAGTTTCTGTTACTCTTGCCCCTGAAGATTACAGCTTTTGTTCTATGCAAAAAATCAGGAAATGGGTCTGGGAAGAGTTTTGGCTGCTGTTGCTGCTCTTTGTCCCTCCACCTATCCAAGAAATGATACCGTTAAAGACACTTTCTCAGAATACTTCCCTATCTTCCTGGGAGCATTTGGTGGAATCCATGGAGATAAAGAAAAAAATACAAACATCTTGTATCTATAGCCCTCTGGGTATTTATGCTCTTAAACCAGTCTATACTTAGTCTTTAGCAATCTATTAACTATTTTTTATTTGAGATTTTTTTTATAAATGAACTCCTATGTATCTAGTGGGTTCTCCCATAGTTAAAAAAATGCCTGGATTATTTTGGTTGCTTATCTCTCCCCAGACATTGGTTAGTTGTTTGTCTTATACTCTTCATCCCTAATAAAGTCAAGGAAAGTCATTAATTTGCATTTTCTATTGCTCTTTTTGGTTATTATATTGATGAAAACAACATGCTTTTTAGCTATTTCGATAGATACTCAAGGTGAAATTTGAAGTCTATACACATAGTTTTCAAAAATATTTAGTAATTTCTAATTTAGTTAAATATGTAGTTATTCTAATAAAAACAATCCCATTCCTAGCATATTTCCAACGAAATTAATGCACAGTTCACAAAAATTCTTGTGTAAAAATTCATGATAACTCAAACAAATATTATGCCTTCAGCCGAAAGACGGAAGACAAATCACGGTTTATCATGCAGTGGAATAATTCAGTTACTTTAGAAACACAAATACTGGAACAGTAATAACATTGACAAATCTAAAAAAAATTATCTGGGGGAAAGAAGCCAGATCCAAAATATATACTGTATGTTTCCTTTAAATAAAGTTCAAAAATTAGCAAAACAGCTCTAATGGTCAAGTAATAATGGTGGTCTTTTTTTTTTTTTTTTTTTTTTTTGAGCTCAGGGGTGATATCAGTTGAAGCATGAAGGAATTTTCTAAAGTGATGGAAATGATTTATATCCTGATTTTTGGTAGTTCATATATATGTAAAATATAATAAACCTGTACACTTTACATCTGTGCATTCTTTGAGTACAAATTATAGTTAAAATTTTTAAAAATAGCCTTATTTTAAAAAGAAGTAATTAATGGGGAAGAGTGGTACCTGCCTGTAATCCCAGGTACTTGGGAGATGAAGGCAGGAGGATCATAAATTTGAAACTCTGCGAGGCCCCCTGCCCCAAATAATTGAGAGGTCTGGGGATATAGGTTAATAGTAGAGTGCCACTGGGTTCAATCCCCATTACTGCAGTAAGTAAGTAAGTAAGTAAGTAAGTAAGTAAGTAAGTAAGTAAATTTATAAATAGAAGTGAAAGCATTTTTTCAAGATGATTTTTAACTCAGGAATGTTTGGAACCACATCTCAATATTTTTATTAAGTATTGAAAATGCTTAACCTCTTAGGTCTCTAAGAGGTTAAGTATTTTCTCCCATTCTTTGCATTTCTCTACTTCTTTTTTACCACAGTGATAGTCCAGGACATATCACATTTTACAAGTGACATCAGTTGTTTCCTGATCACGATCTCTTTGAAGCAGTGAATGTGATTGGTGGGTGCATTCAGTCTGTATCACAAATACAAAGCCTTGCTCATCATGATGGATGGGCGTGTGCATGTGTGTGTGGGTGTGTGTGTGTGTGTGTTCTAGGTTGTGGGATTGGTCTTGACTGAGAACACTGTCTTATAGTTAGTGAGATGGAAAGTTGGCATCTCAGGCAACATTGATGGCAGAAATCTCAAGGAATATAGCAGGAATCTGCCATCTAAGGCTCAGCAAGCTCAGAACACTTGGTTATCCTGATTGCTATAAATGGAAAGACCCTCACTATTGAGCTTCCCTGAGAGTTGCATCACACTGGGGCGGGAGGAGTGAGCCCATTTCCATAGAGATGTACCTTGTTTCTATGGAGACTCCAGCTAGGCTTCAAGGGGCTGGTGGGATAGTACCAGTGGATTCTGCCAAGCCCTGGGTCATTCTGAGGAGCCTGCTACTTCAGGGGAGGTGGCAGGGTATCAGCCTATGGGGCCGGGACTAGGCTCTGTGAAGCTGTGTCAGGCCTGATTTCTAAGCAAGGTACTTGGCAATAGAAACCTCCGAAAACGTCCCACCCCCCCACCGTGCCATGGGTGAGAGAGCCCAGGTGTGTCTCTGGAAGCCAGCCTTGGGTATGAGCATGGACATCAATGATTGCAGAGTATCAACAATAGGGGACCATAAGTCTCTTTCAGGTGAGTGCAGATTGAAAACAGGAACATCTGGAGGTAGATAGACTGGGTTTTAGAAAATCATTAGATCTCTAGGTCTAGAACACGCAGATAGACCCACTCATGGAATTGTGCGTGTGAGTCCAAGGAGCAGGGGTCGATAACTGTGAAACCTGGTTCCCCAAGTTTTAGACACACCTGTTTAGTTCAAAAGAGTGATCTGAGTGCTAATACAAGATCAAAATGAAGTGGTCTGTATCTGAAGACCTGCTGTGTTGAATGTGGGAGAAAATCTCTGAAGCCCTCATGGAGAAGGATATAAAGAACTTTAAAGTCCTAGTTGAAGAGGACAAGGTAAAGACAACAAATCAGTTTGGGCAGGCTGGCTAGCTGGTGGGATCACTCAGGAAAACAGGAATATGTGAGGAATAGCAGATGTAGAGGAGGCTTTGGTGGATTTGATTTTAGTAATGTTGAATGTGAGTTATCTGTGGGATAATCACGTGGAAAATCCCTTCACAGACAGCCTAGAACTACAGGTGTGGATTTGGGAGTCATTGTCTTGAAGGCAACTGTTACAGCAAAGGGTGAATATGAAATCCCCCAGGTTAATAGAGAAAGTAGAGAAGGAAATAGAGAAAGTAGGCATTCTTGTGATACTTGGTGTTTACAAAAATTGTAGTAAAAGTTTATCCAGAAATGACTAAAAACACCACACTATCTAGGTTAGTTGTAGGTATCGCTTTCTCTAAATAATTTTTCTAAACAAGAGGTTACCTTATTAGCATTGATTTACAATAAATCATCTTTGAAATGGAGCTGGAATCTACATGTACTTGACATTTCTTACTTTCTCTGTTTTCTCTATCAACTACCTGGATGAACTTTAAGTCATTTAGAAATCAGTGACATGTACTTTCTTTTAACTCCCCGTATCAAAAAGATCAATATGACAATCTCTTTTATAGGTAGATATCTAGATATTTTCAGAAAAAGAAATAAAATTTCACATAGAAGGAAGTTCCAGCAGATTTTACTATGGGAAATTGGTACATGGTCTGTGGATGTGTAAAAAAGAAAAATAAACGTAAATGTTCAGGGATTTAAAAATACAATCTCTGAAGTTGTGCATACTGCTATTGTAAAGTTCTTAAATATAAAGGTCAGTTTAGGAGGGACAATTTCATAGGGCATTAAAAAAATCTCCCAATTTATTTTTATATATTTTTATCTACATATAAGTTTTTCCTTGGTTTTACTGGCTAATTTCTTGTAGGTCACGGGTGTGGGGTAGGGTGAAGGATGATACCCAAACAATTTTCCTTATCCTCTATGCTCTTTATTAATTTAGGGCATTAGATTGAATCATCATCATGGTCACCATTAGAATCCATTATTAACAATCATAACTCATGAATGACACGTTGTGACACAATATGTACTTGCTCCTCAGAATTTATATAATGCAGCATAGGAATTAGATCAACTTAATAGTAAACCCTCTGCTCTTCAATAATAATAACCATAATCATCATAATTATCTAGGGCATATTTCATAGAAAAATAATTTGAGTGTGAGTCTTCTTAGATTTCTTCAATACACATAAATGCCTGACTTTAAAAACCTTGTTTAATGTAGTTTAAAATTGGCATGTTTTCTGTAAAAATTAGATTGAATTTCGGATAATCCATTCTATCAAAACTCAGTGAATTTTTTTGAAAAGATAAATTTTTTCATACCTGAATCCAATCAGGATTTTTCAAATTGAGTAACGAATAAAGACACACATTTGATAAAAATACCTAACACTTATTAAATGCCTATAAGACTTTTACATGCATTAACTTATTTGGTTAACACAACAACCTATGATATCCCCATTTTACAGAAAAAAAGAATTGAAATTAATGCACAATATATTAATGCAAGTAGTGAAACATCAATGAATCCCTTTAATTTGCATAATGCACATTAATTTGTACATTTAATATGTATTAACAATTATGATTTAAAAAACAAAAAACAAAATTGACTCAGAAAATTTATCATGTAATAACTATTATTTGTAGTGATACTTTGTTACCTGATGATAATACCATATATTAGTAAACTGTCTTATTATCTTCAGTGCCCAGACATTCTTGTCTTTGTTTCTAATAATTCATTGCACATGATTAATAGGCCAATACAGCTTTCATTAAAATTCCAAATCTCAAGGCTTTAAGAAGCTTAAAGTATTTAAATTTCAATAGAATGTCGGTGCTTCAGTTAAGCACAAGTAATTTTAAAATCTAAATATAAACAAAATAAAATAAATAAGTCTAGAGTCTTAAAAGAAGAACTTTTTTTTTCCTTTGGCAATAAATGAAATGTTTTGCTGACTAACTTTAGGAATTAATTTCCTCAAACAAAAAAAAATGGGCATGAGAAAAACGAGGAAGAATGGTGTGATCATGAAAACCCTTATGCACATCAGGGAAACAATGATTCCTATTTGATCTCAATAGCACAAGCAATGATTTAAAATTTTAAATCCAATTTTCATGTTGCCCAGTAAATTGCTTAAAACACACACACACACACACACACACACACACACACAGTATAAGGTCAATTTATTCAGAAAAATATCTGAATGATTTCAGGTGCTTGTGGCAATGTGAATTTATTACTGTGAAATCTATGAGCTATCTGGCCTGGCCCAGAGTTGTCCTTATATCCTTCCATGTGGTGTGGCTTCTTGGAGCTGAGGGAAAGATCAGAGGTCATTGTGCAAAACAGTTGGCCTCAGTCAGTGAGTTCCAAGTGTTCCCAGTGATGCTGGTCCAAGGACACACTTTGGGGGAGGCTGGGCTCTTTCACCTAACATGCAGGGATGCCCTTACCCCTAACTGGTAGGTTTAAAATCATAACAAATTCACCAGGAAAAAGCCTCCCTCCTGTCTTGAAGATTCAGCACTCAATTCAGCATTTAACATCTCTTTCAGTTCTGTTTTTTTTGGGGGGCCGGGGTGTAGTGGGGCAGTTACCGGAGATTGAACTAAGTGGCTTGACAACTGAGCCACATCCCCAGCCCTATTTTATATTTTATTTAGAGACAGGGTCTCACTGAGTTTCTTGGTGTCTTGTTTTTGCTGAGGCTGTCTTTGAACTAACTATCCTCCTGCCTCACCTTCTGAGCTGCTGGGTTAGAGGCGTGCACCACTGTGCCAGCTCTTTCAGTTCTTTTTATTCCCCCTGTGCTTCTTCTAGCATAAAGGGGAAAGGGAAGACAAATTATTACCTCTTATGATATGTCAGAGCCTTCTAGTTATAAAATTCTTCAAAATAAAAAATTCTCTTTTTCATTTAGGATTTTAAAATTTCTTTTCTTGGTAGTGGTTAGTTTCAATTCAAACCAATTTTGTTCCTATACAGGGTCTAATTTAGTCCTAAGCCAGATCTACTAAGAAACCCAAAGAGGATAAGATCAGATCCCTGTCCTGCTGCGCCCCTCCCCTGTCTCAGGCAATAGCAAGGCCCTACTGAGGTGGACGGTGCAAGGCGTCCATCCTCTGGAGGAGCGCAGTATGTTTCTGGGAATGGGCTGATTTGTTTTTGTATTCCTTTAATAAGTATAGTTTTGATTTCTCATATGACCATTAAGTATAAAGGAAAAATCATGACTTTTCCAATTAATGCAACTACTTCTAAAGCATAGATCTGTTTGCTCTAAATGCAATGATTCAGCTGTGGAGTGTAAATTGTAAATGTCTAAAGAAAAACTCCCTGTATTCCTGTCAAGGAAGTTTTTGAGAAATTAAATTAAAATCTAGAGAAGGAAAATTAATGTAAAGAAGATAAATTAGTGCTTAGTACTGGGCAACTTGTTCTTGTTCCTGTGCACAATGGTTTGTGCTCTTACTTTTGTTTGATTACAAGTAATAACAAATCAACTACTTGCCGTAACCATGGCACCTGTTCCAGTCAGTAAGTCAAGAAAGAATCGTCAAGGTATAGGTCAATAATTAGGGACATTTGTAATTATTATTAAAAGTTAACTAAGCAGAAACAGCTCAAAGCAAAACTCAAACTGAAAGTACAAATGCTTGCTTATGCATAAGCCAAGATACATTCTTCTATTCTAATTGTAGCTACGTAATATTTTGTTTTGTTTGAATAATGATTCCTCTTTTGTAACCACAAAGTACTGTAAGCCTGCCAAAATTAAAAGTATATATGATCAACTTCAAAAGTAAAGATTGGAATCAACACCTTCACTTTGGTGTCTGTGTTGTTTCTCCACCCCCTCTTAGCATTATCTATTGTTTACCATAAGTAATTTTCCACACACATCATCTCACTTAAGTAATTTAGGAATCCCAGGGTTTGTGGTTATGTTTTGGGTTTTCTTCCAGTACTGGAGGCATCATGCTAGATCCCTCAGGTTTTGTTATAACCACTGAAGTTATTTCTACTCTGGCAATACAAGTAGTATTGTGGAAACTTAGACACACATAGAAAAGGTGCTATGGTAGGTCATTACATAAATGCCATCAAAATGGTAATGAAAATATGTACAATATTCTGTAATATGTTTATAAGGTGTAGGTATATCCTGATTCTGGGATAGTGTTTTTGAAAATTGTGATGGTAAATAAACTTCTTACCAGCAACTCTCACAGAGAGGCGTAGATTTCTGGTTTTGGTGTGGCCCTTGCTGATCTCCATACTAGCACCTGGGCTGCAAAGAAAGCTGTTGGTAAAACTGGCTGTTGGTCTCCATTCACCACAAAACGGACCTGTTATTCTGAAAGTTGCCTGTTGCATATCTGTAGCCTCATGAAAGAGTCAAAATCCTCTGATTTCTCACAATGCATTTTTCTGTGATGGACATTTATAGATGTCTGGGGATGACCTGTTGGGAATATGCATTGAGCCTTTCCTCTTCAGCTGCTCTGGGACTCCTCAGTGTGCAAACACAACTCAAAGGCAATGGCTTGAGTTCAACTGCAAAAATGGAGAGTAGTTATTTCCCTGTTGGATTCATTAATGTCTTGGCAATCACCTGTTCCCAGCATGCAGCGAGAAGATCAGCGTCCTCTCTCTTCTGGGATGTGGGTGAGCGAAGTTCAGAGTGAGATTTCTGCTAAGAAGTTGTGGGTGGCTGAAACCTCAAGACTGCCTCCCTTCTCACTAGGGAGAGAAGGGGTCAGGGTGGGTGTACACGTATTGGGATGGATTACGCACGGCATATGAAGTTTTTCCTTCATGTTACATAGTTTGCCAGATGGACAGATATCAGAAGCCACAATATTAAAAGCATCCCCACTATCTTCAGCTGATCCACTCCTGCTAAGGCTGATCCCTTAGCAAACACTATATGACTTCGTGCCCCTTAATTTTATGATCCTGCTGATGCTCATGACCTGGTAAAGAAATTGTTTGCTATGTAGTTCAAAAGTAGGGGAAAAAAAGGGTCATCAAACAGCTCTTTCAGGAACAGATGGAGAAAAGACAACAAGCTTGAAATATCTTGTAGTATATTACTGCACAAAAAAAATAAATAAATAAAAGTATTAGATAAAGAGGTAAGTCTCTAAAACTTAAAATTTCCCATAATACAATGGGGTTTTCCTCATGCTTAGGAGAGACACATTAACAGTACTCCTAAAAGATCTTAGAATGATTAGCCATCAGGTAAAGGCAAAGATAACCACATTTGATGAAGCACTTCACACATTCCAGGGTTGTCACAATAAAAGGAATGATAATGATGTTTTGTTAAGGGAGTGAGGAAATCAGAAGCTTTATTCACCACTCTTAATAATAAACATAGGTGACCATTTTGAATTATCTTTTCAGAATAAAATTTAAATCTGGCATAAAAGGATTTGTTGTGCAGTTTCTATTTAAAACTAGCTCAAGGGAGAAATTATATTAAGTGAAATAAGCCAGACACATAAAGAGAAATAGCAGTTTTTCACTTCTTTGTGGAAGCTAAAATGTTAATCTCCGAGAAGTACGGAGTAGAGCGGTGGTTATTGGAGCCTGGGAGAGAATCACAAAAATCATTGTGTGTCTGATTTCTCAAAGACGCATGTGAAGGACTGCCTAAAACATGCCCTCTGAGTGTGGTCTTTAAAAAAAATAATAGTGGACTTCTAACAGGGTTCTCAGAAAATCTCTCTTCTCTCCTCAGTGGGCAGCAGGAGGTCCATGGGTCTGGCTGCCTAGGAGCTAGCTGTGGTGTGCAAATTGGCAGGACCAGGACGGCTGGAGAATCTCAATAATCACTAGTAGACCACATTCTAGGTGAGGGCAGGCTGCAAACAGGCCATCCAGAAGGAAATGGCTTGAGCTATGAAAAAGACAGAATCTGTGGATTTAGGAAACGGTTGTGGGTTCAATCCACTCATAACATCTACTCCCTGGGTCAGTCCACCGTTGCCACAGTTACCACAGGCCTGACCAGAACAACCCAGAGGGGGAGATTCACTCTGGCCTCCTGGCTTGGAGGTTTGGTCTGGGGCCAGCTGACCCATTGCTTCCTGCCTGAGATGAGGTGGGACGCCGAGGTGAAAGAAAACAAGTGGGGAAGCGTCTCTAGCTCATGGCAGCCAGAATGTTGGGGCGGGAGAGGGGACAGGAGGAGACAGTTCGCAGGGGACAAGATGTGATTCACCAGGGCATGTCCCCGGCCACACTCCACCTGCCCACACTCCTATCAGTATAGTGGGCCTTTCAGATAATTAACCCACAAAATGGATGGATCCACAGATTAGGTCACAAGTCTCACAGTCTAATCATTTTACCTCTGAACACTGCTACTGTGGCTGACCCTGAGCTTTTGGTGGGGGGATACTTTATTTCTAAGCCATAGTAGTCTCTACAATCTGTGTGCTTTGGTTAGAATACCTTCATGTAGTCTGGGAGAGTAATAGGGTGCCAAAACAAGATTAAGAGGAAATATCTGGTAGCTGAAGATGTGACATTTGGAGCTTGGGGAAAAGCTCTGAACAGGAGCCCTATGTGGAGCACTTAAAAATCCTGGTAACGAGGACACAAGAGGGCACCTGGTCTGTGGGGTAGCTGAGTGGCAGTGGGATCACTCATTAAAACATATAAAAAATGAGAAGGAGCTTGTCTGGGGAGAGAAAATGAGGAAAGGAGGTTGGGCCTCCAGTCTGGGTACCTGTGGGGTCTCCCCAAGAAGATTCCAGGATGCAGCGGGATAGGTTCCCAGGAGAGAAGCCTGGGAGTCATGGCTTAGAGTGACTGTGGAAGTCACAGGTGCCAAAAAAGCCAAAAGAGAGAAGGGTGAGGAGAGAGGGCCTGATGGACTGTGCTGAAGAGAAGGTGTCCAGAAGGAGGCTCTCAAGCTATCAGCAATCAATCTGCAACACAGTGTCAAAGCTCTGCTCTCTGTACCAGGCCTTCTGCACCCCAGTCTAAAACCTCTGCTCTCTATAACAGTCCTTATGCACCCCAGTCTACAACCTCTGCTCCCTGAAACAATCCTTCTCTACCCCAGTCTCCAAGTTCTGCTCTCAGAAACACTCTTTCTGCAAACCAGTCTTGAACATCTGTTCTCTGCAACAGTCCTTCTGCACCTCAGTCTGAAAAGTCTGCTCTCTGCAACAATCATTCTGCACCCCAGTCTTTAACCTCTGCTCTCTGTAACAGTCCTTCTGCACCCCAGTCTCTAACCTCTGCTCTCTGTAACAGTCCTTCTACACCTCAGTCTCCAAACTCTGCTCTCTATAATATCCTTATGCAAACCAGTCTCCAAACTAAGATATCTGTAACAGGCCTTCTGCACCCCAGTCTCCAAACTCTGCTCCCTGCAAGAAAACTTCTGAACCCCAGTCTCCAAGTTCTGCTCTCTGAAAGAGTCCTTCTGCACCCCACTCTCGAAAATCTGCTATCCACAACAGTCCTTCTGCACCTCAGTCTGAAAACTCTGCTCTCTGCAACAATCATTCTGCAACCCAGTCTCCAACATCTGCTCTCTTTAAAGTCCTTCTGCACCTCAGTATCCAAACTCTGCTCTCTAAAATATCATTCTGCACACCAGTCTCCAAACTGTGATATCTGTAACAGGCCTTCTGCACCCCAGTCTCCAACCTCTGCTCTCTGTAACAGGCCTTCAGCACCCCAGTCTCTAAACTCTGCTCTCTGTAACACGCCTTCTTCACCCCAGTCTCCAAGCCCTTCTCTCTGAAACGATCATTCTGCACCTCAGTCTCAAACCTCTGCTCTCTGCAATAGTCCTTCTGCACCTCAGTCTCCAAACTCTGTTCTCTGAAAGATCCTTCCGCACCCCAGTATCCAAACTCTGCTCTCTGTAACAGTCATCCTGCTCCCCAGGATCCAACCTCTCCTATCTGTACCAATCTTTCTTCACCTCAGTCTCTAACCTCTGCTCTCTTTAACAGTCTTTCTGCACCTCAGTCTCCAAACTCTGCTCTCTGCAACAGTCCTTCTGCACCCCAGTCTCCAACCTTTGCTCTCTGTAACAGTTCTTCTGCACCCCAATCTCGAACCTCTGCTCTCTGTAACAATCCTTCTGCACCTCAGTCTCCAACGTCTGCTCTCTGTAACAGTCCTTCTGCACCCTAGTCTCCAACATATTCTCTCTATAACGGTCCTTCTGCACCAAAGTCTCCAAACTCTTCTCTCTCTAACAGTACTTCTGTACTGCAGTGTCCAACCTCTTGTCTCTATAACTGTCCTTCTGCACACGAATTGCCAACCTCTGCTTTCTGTAACAGTCTTTCTGCACCTCAGATTCCAACCTCTGCATTCTGTAACAGTCCTCCTAAGCCTCAGTCTGAAACCTCTGCTCTCTGCAACGATCCTTCTGCACCCCAGTCTCCAAAATGTGCTTTCTGTAACAATCCTTCTGCACCCCAGTCTCCAACCTCTGCTCTCTGTAACAGGTCTTTTGCACCCCAGTCTCCAAACTCTGCTCTCTGTAAAAGGCCTTCTGCATCCCAGTCTCCAACCTCTTCTCTGTGCAATGATCCTTCTGAACCTCAGTCTCCAAACTCTGTTCTCTGCAACGATCCTTGTGCACCACAGTTTCCAACATCTGAACTCTGTAACAGTCCTTCTGCACACCAGTCTCCAACCTCCTTTCGCAGCTACAGTACTTCTGCACCCCAGTGTCCAACCTCTGCTATCTGCAACATGTCTTCTGCATCCAAGTATCTAACCTGTGCTCTCTGTAACTGTCCTGCTTCACCCCAGTCTTCAACCTCTGCTCTCTGTAGCGATTTTTCTGCACCTCATTCTCCAACCTCTGCTCTCTGAAACGATCCTTCTGCACCCCAGTCTCAATCCTCTGTTCTCTGTAAAAATTATTTTGCACACCAGTCTCCAACCTCAATTCTCTGTAAATGTCCTTCTGCACTTAAGTCTCCAAGTTCTGCAATCTGTAACAGTCCTTCTGCACCCCAGTCTCAAAACTCTGCACTCAGAAATGATCTTCCTGCACCTTAGTCTCCAACCTCTTCTCCCTATAATAGTCCTTCTGCACCCAGTCTCCAAACTCTGCTCTCTGCAAAAATTTTTCTTGTTTCCAGTCTCCAAACTCTGCTCTCCGCAATGGTCCTTCTACATCCCAGTTTCCAAAATATGCTCTCTTTAACAATCCTTCTGCACCTCAGTCTCCAAAATCTGCTCTCTGAAACAGCCCTTCTGCACCCCTGTCTCCAACATCTGCTCTCAGTAACAGTTCTTCTGCACCTCAATCTCCAAAGTCTGCTCTCTGTAACACTCCTTCTGCACCCCTGTCTCCACCCTCTACTCTCTGTAAAAGTCTTTCTGCACCTCAGTCTCCAACCTCTGCTCTTTGTAAGATTCTTCTGCAACCCATTCTCCAAACGCTGCTCTCTGTAAGAGTCTTCTGCACCCCAGTCTCCAAACTCTGCTCTCTGTAACAGGCCTTCTGCAACCCATTCTCCAACCTGTGCTCTCTGCAACGATCCTTCTGCACCCCAGTCTCCAAATTCTGCTCTCTGTAACAGTCCTCCTAAGCCTCAGTCTGAAACCTCTGCTCTCTGCAATGATCCTTCTGCAACAGTCTGAAACCTCTGCTCTCTGCAACAGTCCTTCTTCACCCCAGGATCAAACATCTGCTCTTTGAAACAGTCCTTCTGCACCTTAGTCTGAAAACTCGGCTCTCTGCAAAAATGCTTCTGCACCTCAGTCTCCAAACTCTGTTCTCTGCAACGATTTTTCTGCATCCCTGTCTACCACATCTGCTCTCTGCAATGGTCCTTCTGCACCCCAGTCTCCAAACTCTGATCTCTGTAACAGGCCTTCTGCACCCCAGTTTCCAAACTCTACTTTCTGTATCAGTTATTCTGCACCCTAGTCTAAAACATCTGCTGTCTGTAACATTCCTTCTGCACCTCAGTCTCCAACCTCTGCTCTCTGCAATGATCCATCTGCATCCCAGTCTCCCACATCTGCTCTCTGCAATGGTCGTTCTGCACCCCAGTCTCCAAACTCTGCTCTCTGTAACAGTCCTTCTGTACGGAAGTCTCCAACCTCTTCTCTCTATAACGGTCCTTCTACACCCCAATTTCCAACCTCTGCTCTCTGTAATAGTCCTTCTAAGCCTCAGTCTGAAACTTCTGCTCTGTGCAACAATCCTTCTAAACCCCAGTCTTTAAACTGTGCTATCTGTAACAATCCTTCTGCACCCCAGTCCCCAACATCTGCTCTCTGTAACAGGTCTCCTGCCACCCAGTCTCCAAACGCTGCTCTCTGTAACAGGCCTTCTGCACCCCAATCTCCAACCTCTTCTCTCTGCAATGATTCTTCTGCACCTCAGTCTCCAACCTCTGCTCTCTGCAACAGTCCTTCTGCACTCTAGTCTCCAAACTCTGCTCTCTGTAAGATCGTTCTGCACCCTGTTTTCCAAACTTTGCTCTCTGTAACAGTCAATCTGCACCCCAGTCTCCAACCTCTGCTCTTTGTAACAGGTCTTCTGCACCCCAGTCTCCAAACTCTACTTTCCGTATAAGTTATTCTGCACCCCAGTCTAAAACCTCTGGTCTCTGTAACAGTCCTTCTACACCTCAGTCTCCAACCTCTGCTCTCTGCAACAGTCCTTCTGCACCCCAGTCTCCAACCACTGCTCTCTGCAGAAATTATTCTACAAACCAGTCTCCAACATGTGCTCTCTTCAACGATGCTTCTGCATTCCAGTCTCCAATGTCTGCTCTCTGCAACTGTCCTATACACCAGTGTCAAACCTCTGCTCTCTGCTACAGTCCTTCTGCAACCCAGTCTCCAACCTCTGCTCTCTGCAACATCTCTTCTGCACCCCAGTATTTAAACTGTGGTCTCTGTAAAGATCCTTCTGCACCTCAGTGTCCAACCTCTGCTCTCTGCAACGATCCTTCTGCACCTCGGTGTCCAACCTCTGCTCTCTGTAACGATCCATGTGCACCCCAGTTTCCAACCTCTGCTCTCTGTAACAGTCCTTCTACACTTCAGTCTCTAAACTCTCCTCTCCGTACCAGTTGTTCTGCACCTCAGTCTCAAACCTCTGCTCTCTTTAACAATCCTTCTGCACATCATTCTCCAAACTCTGCTCTCTGTAACAGGCTTTCTGCACCCCAGTCTCCAACCTTTGCTCTTTGTAAAAGTTCTTCAGTACCCAAATCTCGAACCTCTGCTCTGTGTAACAATCCTTCTGCACCTCATTCTCCAACGTCTGCTATCTGTAACAGTCTTTCTGCACCGTAGTCTCTAACATCTGCTCTCTACAACGGTCCTTCTGCACCAAAGTCTCCAAACTCTACTCTCTCTAACAGTCCTTCTGTACCGCAATCTCCAACCTCTTCTCTCAGTAACTGTCCTTCTTAACCGCAATTGCCAAACTCTGCTTTCTGTAACAGTCCTTCTGTACCTCAGATTCCAACCTCTTCTCTCTGTAAAGATCCTTCTGCACCTCAGTCTCCAAATTCTGCTCTCTGCAACGATCCTTCTGCACCTCAGTCTTTAAATTGTGCTCTCTGCAAGGATCCTTCTGCACCTCAGTTACCAATCTCTGCTCTCTGCAACGATCCTTCCATACCAGAGTTTTCAACCTCTGAACTCTGTAACAGTCCTTCAACACCTAGTATCGAAACTCTTCTCAATAACTGTCCTTCTTAAACGCAATTGCCAAACTCTGCTTTCTGTAACAGTCGTTCTGCACCTCAGATTACAACCTCTTCTCTCTGTAACGATCCTTCTGCACCTCAGTCTCCAAATTCTGCTCTCTGCAACGATCCTTCTGCACCTCAGTCTTTAAATTGTGCTCTCTGCAAGGATCCTTCTGCACCTCAGTTTCCAATCTCTGCTCGTTGCAACGATCCTTCTGCACCAGAGTTTTTAAACTCTGAACTCTGTAACAGTCCTTCAACACCTAGTCTCCAAACTCTTCTCTCTGTACCAATCCTTCTGCACCTCAGTCTCCAACCTCTGCTTTCTGTAACAGTCCTTCTGCACCTCAGTCTCCAACCGCTGCTCTCTGTAACAGGCTTACTGCACGCAAGTCTCCAAGCTCTTCTCACTGTAACAGTTCTAATGCACCCAAATCTCGAATCTCTGCTCTCTGTAACAGTCTTTCTGCACCCCAGTCTCCAACCTCTTTTCTCTGCAACGATCCTTCTGAACCTCAGTCACCATCCTCTGCTCTCTGCAACAGTCCTTCTGCACCCCAGTCTCCAGACTCTGCTGTCTACAACGGTCCTTCTGCACCAAAGTCTCCAGACTCTGCTCTCTCTAACAGTCCTTCTGTACCGCAGTCTCCAACCTCTTCTCTCTATAATGGTCCTTCTGCACCTCAATTGTGAACCTCTGCTTTCTGTAACAGTCCTTCTGCACCTCAGTTTCCAACCTCTGCTCTCTGTAACAGTACTTTTAAGCCTCAGTCTGAAACCTCTGCTGTCTGCAACAATCCTTCTGCACCCCATTCTCCAAACTGTGCTATCTGTAACAATCCTTTTGCACCAAAGTCTCCAACCTCTGCTCTCTGCAACAGGTCTTCTGCACCCGAGTCTCCAAACTCTGCTCTCTGTAAGAGGCCTTCTGCACGCCAGTCTCCCACCTCTTCTCTCTGCAACAATCCTTCTGCACCTCAGTCTCCAACCTCTGTTTTCTGCAACAGTCCTTCTAAACCGCAGTCTCCAACCTCTGCTCTCTGCAATGATGCATTCCAGTCTCCAACAACGGCTCTCTGCAACAGTCCTTCTGCACCCCAGTCTCCAACGTCTTCTCTCTGCTACAGTACTTCTGCACCTCAGTCTTTAACCTCTGCTTTCTACAACATTTCTTCTGCACCCAAGTCTGCAACCTGTGCTCTCTGTAACTGTCCTGCTGCACCCCAGTGTCCAAACTCTGCTCTCTGTAGCGATCCTTCTTCACCTCATTCTCCAACCTCTGCTCTCTAAAACGATCCTTCTGCACCCCAGTCTCCATTCTCTGCTCTCTGTAAGAATCCTTTTGCACCCCAGTCTCCAAACTCTCCTCTCTGTAAAAGTTTTTCTGCACCAAAGCCTCCAAGTTCTGCAATCTGTAACAGTCCTTCTGCACCTCAGTCTCCAAGCTCTGTTCTCTTTTATAGTTCTTCTGCACCCAGTCTCCAAAATCTGCTCTCTGCAATGATCCTTCTTCTCCCCAGGCTCCAACCTCTGCTCTCTGCAATCGTCCGTCTACATTCAGTTTTCAAAATCAACTCTCTGTAACAGTCCTTCTGCACCTCAATCTGCAAACTCTGCTCTCTGAAACAGTCCTTCTGCACCCCTGTCTCCAACCTCTGCTCTCAGTAACAGTTCTTCTGCACCCCAATCTCCAAACTCTGCTCTCTGTAACACTCGTTCTGCACCCCAGTCTCCAAACTCTTTTCTCTGCAACGATTATTCTGCACCTCAGTCTCCAACCTCTGCTCTCTGTAAAAGTCCTTCTGCACCTCAGTCTCCATCCTTTGCTCTCTGTAATGGTCTTTCTGCACCCCAGTCTCAAATCTCTGCTCTCTGTAACAATCCTTCTGCACCTCTGTCTCCAATGTCTGCTCTCTGTAACAGCCCTTCTGTACCGGAGTCTCCAACTTCTTCTCTATATTACGGTACTTCTGCACCCCATTTGCCAACCTCTGCTTTCTGAAACAGTCCTTCTGCACCTGAGACTCCAACCTCTGCTCTCTGTAACAATCCTTCTAAGCTTAATTCTGAAACCTCTGCTCTCTGCCACAATCCTTCTAAACCCCAGTCTCCAAACTGTGCTATCTGTAACAATAATTCTGCACCCAAGTCTCAAACATCTGCTCTCTGCAACAGGCCTTCTGCACCTCAGTCTCCAACCTCTGCTCTCTGTAAGATCCTTCTGGCACCCCGTTCTCCAAACTTTGCTCTATATAACAGTCATTCTGCACCTCAGTCTCCAATCTCATCTCTCTGTAACGGCCCTTCTGCACCCAGGTATCCAACCTCTGTTCTCTGAAGCAGTCCTTCTGCACCCGAGGCTACAAAATCTGCTCTCTGTAACAGTCCTACACCCCACTCTCCAATCTCTACTTTCCATATCAGTTGTTGTGCACCCCAGTCTAAAACCTCTGCTCTCTGTAACAGTCCTTCTGCACCTCAGTCTCGAAACTCGGCTCTCCAACACAGTCTTTCTGCACCCCAGTCTCCAACCTCTGTTCTGTGCAAAAGTCCTTCTACACACCAGTCTCCAATATCTGCTCTCTGCAATGATCCTTCTGCATCCCAGTCTCCAACGTCTGCTCTATGCAACAGTCCTTCTACACAACAGTCTTCAACTTCTGCTCTCTGCTATAGTCCTTCTGCACCCCAGTCTCAAAACTCTGATCTCTGCAGCAGTCTTTCTGCATCACAGTCTCCAACCTGTGATCTCTGGAACAGTCCTTCTACACCCGAGTCTCCAACTTCTGCTATGTGCTACAGTCCTTCTGCACCCGAGTCTCCAACCACTGCTCTCTTCAACATTTCTTCTGCACCCCAGTCTCCAACCTGTGATCTCTGTAACTATCCTACTGCACCCTGGTCTCCAAACTCTGCTCTCTGTAGCGATCCTTCTGCACCTCAGTCTCCAACCTCTTCTCTCTGCAACGATCCTTCTGCACCCCAGTCTCCAACGTCTGTTCTCTGAAACAGTCCTTCTGACCCCAGTCTCCAGACTCTGCTCTCTGTAACATCCTTCTGCACCCCAGTTTCCTAACTTTGCTCTAAGTGACATTCCTTCTGCACCCCAGTCTCCACACTCTGCTCTTTGTAACAGTACTTCTGTACCATAGTCTCCAATCTCTGCTCACTGCAACATTTCTTCTGCACCCCAGTCTCCAAACTGTGCTCTCTGTAACTGTCTTTCTGACCCCAGTCTCAAACAACTGCTCTCAGCAACGATACTTCTGCACCTCAGTTTCCAACCTCTGCTCTCTGCAATGATGCTTCTGCACCACAGTTTCCAACCTCTGCACTCTGTAACAGTCTTTCTAAACCTAGTCGCCAAACTCTTCTCTCTGTACCAATCCTTCTGCACCTCAGTCTGCAACCTCTGCTCTCTGTAACAGTCCTTCTGCACCTCAGTCTCAAACCGCTGCTCTTTGGAACATGCTTACTGCACCCTAGTCTCCAACCTCTGCTCTCTGTAACAATTCTTCTGCACAACAATCTCGAATCTCTGCTCTCTGTAACAGTCTTTCTTCACCCCAGTCTCCAACCACTTTTCTCTGCAAGGATCCTTCTGAACCTCAGTTTCCAACCTCTGCTCTCTGCAACAGTCCTTCTGCACTCAAGTCTCCAACCTGTTCTCTCTGTAACTGTCCTGCTGCACACCAGTCTCCAACCTCTGCTCTCTGCAATGATCCTTCTGCACCCCAGTCTCCATCTTTGCTCTCTGTAAGAATCCTTTTGCACCCCAGTCTCGAAGCTCTCCTCTCTGTAAAAGTCCTTCTGTACCTAAGTCTCCAAGTTCTGAAATCTGTAACAGTCCGTCTGCATTCCAGTCTCAAACCTCTGCACTCAGAAATGATCTTTCTGAACCTCAGTATCAAACCTCTGCTCTTTTTAGTAGTCCTTCTGCACCCCAGTATCCAACATCTGCTCTCTGCAACAATCCTTCTTATCCCATGGCTGCATCCTCTGCTTTCTACAAGGGTCCTTATACATCCCAGTTTCTAAAATCTGCTCTCTGTAACAGTCCTTCTGCACCTCACTCTCCAAACTCTGCTCTCTGATACAGTCCTTCTGCACCACTGTCTCCAACCTATGCTCTCAGTAACAGTTCTTCTGCACCCCAATCTCCAAACTCTGTTCTGTGTAACACTCTTTCTGCACCCCAGTCTCCACCCTCTACTCTCTGTAAAAGTCATTCTGCACCTCAGTCTCCAACCTCTGCTCTCTGTAAGATCCTTCTGCAACCCATTCTCCAAACACTGCTCTCTGTAAAATTCTTCTGCAACCAAGTTCCCATACTCTGCTCTCTGTAACAGGCCATCTGCACCCCAGTCTCCAACCTCTGCTCTCTGTAACAGGTCTTCTGCACCCCAGTATCCAAATTCTGCTCTCTGTAACAGGCTTTCTGAATCTCAGTCTTCAACATATTCTCACTGCAACGATCCTTCTGCACCTCAGTCTCCAAACTCTTCTCTCTGTAAGAGTTTTTCTAAACTGCAGTCTCCAACCTCTGCTCTCTGCAACAATCCTTCTGCACCCCAGTCTCCAAACGCTGCTTTCTGTTTCAGTCGTACTGCACCCCAAGATCCAACATCTGCTCTCTGACACAGTCCTTCTGCACCTCAGTCTGAAAACTCGGCTCTCTGCAGAAATCCTTCTGCAACTGAGTTTCCAAACTCTGCTGTATGTAACAGTCCTTCTGAACCTCAGTCTACAAAATGCTCTCTTTAAGATCCTTCTGCAATCCAGTCTCGAAATTGTGCTATCTTTAATAGTCCTTCTGCACCCCAGTCTCCAAACTCTGCGCTTTGTAACAGGCGTTCTGCACCCAGTCTCCAATGTCTGCTCTCTGTAACAGGCCTTCTGCACCCCAGTCTCCAACCTCTTCTCTCTGCAACGATCATTCTTAACCTCAGTCTCCAACCACTGCTCTCTGCAACAGTCCTTCTGCACTCCTGTCTCCAAACTCTGCTCTCTGTAACAATCCTTCTGGAACTTAGTCTCCAACTTCTGCTCTCTGCAACGATTCTTCTGAACCCCTGTCTCCACACTCTGTTCTCTGCAAGAGTCCTTCTGCACCCCAGTCTTCAACCTCTGCTCTCTGCTACAGTACTTCTGCACCCCATTCTCCAACATCTGCTCTCTGTATCAGTCCTTTTGAACAGTCTCCAAACTCTGCTCTCTGCAGCAGTCCTGTTACACCCCAGTTACCAAAATCTGCTCTATGGAACGAGCCTTCTACACCTTAGTTTCTAATATCTGCTCTCTGAAATGATTCTTCTGCACCCCAGTCTCCAACCTCTGATCTCTGTATCACCACAGTCTCTAAACTTTGCTCTCTGCCAAAGTCCTTAAGCACCCAAGTCTTCAAACTCTGCTGTCTGCAACATTTCTTCTGCACCCCAGTCTCCAACCTGTGCTCTCTGTGACAGTCCTTCTGCACCCCAGTCTCCACTATCTGCTCTCTGCAACGATCCTTCTTCTATCCAGTCTCCAAACTCTGCTCTCTTTAAAAGTGCTTTTGTATCGCAGTCTCCAACCTCTTCTCTTTGTAACGGTCCATCTGCTCCGCAATTGCCAACCTCTGTTTTCTGTAACAGTCCTTCTGCACCCCAGTCTCCAAACTCTTCTCTCTGTAACGATCTTTCTACACCTCAGTCTCCAACATCTGCTCTCTGTAAAAGTCCTTCTGCACCTCAGTCTCCATCCCTTGCTCTCTGTAATTGTCCTTCTTCACCCCAGTCTCCAATCTCTGCGCTCTGTAACAATCCTTCTGCACCTCTGTCTCCAACGTCTGCTCTCTGTAACAGTCCGACTGCACCCCAGTCTCCCACATCTGCTCTCTGCAATGATCCTTCTGCTCCCCAGAATCCAAACTCTTCTCTCTATAACGCTCCTTCTTCATTCCAATTTTCAACCTCTCCTCTCTGTAACAGTCCTTCTAAGCCTCAGTCTGAAAATTCTGCTCTCTGCAACAATCCTTCTAAACAACAGTCTCCAAACTGTGCTATCTGTAACAATCCTTCTGCACCCCAGTCTTCAAAACCTGCTCTCTGTAACAGGTTTTCTGCAACCCAGTCTGCAAACTCTGCTCTCTGTATCAGGCCTTCTCCACCCGATTCGTTAAAATCTGCTCTCTGCAAAAGTCCTTATACACCCCAGTCTCTGAACTCTGCTCTCAGCAACTATCCTTCTGCATCCCAGTCTCTAACGTCTGCTCTCAGTAAGATCCTTCTGCACCCCGTTTTCCAAACTTTGCTTTCTGTAACAGTCATTCTGCACGTCAGTCTCCAACCTCATCTCTCTCCAACAGCCCTTGTGAACCTCAGTATACAACCTCTGTTCTCTGCCTCTGCCCTTATGCACCCCAGGCTAAAAATTCTGCTCTCTGTAACAGTCCTTCTGCACCCCAGTCTCCAAACTCTACTTTCTGTATCAGTTATTCTGCACCCCAGTCTAAAAACTTTGCTGTCTGTTACATTCCTTCTGCACCTCAGTCTCCAACCTCTGCTCTATGCAACGATCCTTCTGCATCCCAGTCTGCAACATCTGCTCTCTGCAACGGTCCTTCTGCACCCCAGTCTCCAAATTCTGCTCTCTGTAACAGTCCTTCTGTATGGCAGTCTCCAACCTCTTCTCTCTATAACGGTCCTTCTACACCCCAATTTCCAACTTCTGCTCTCTGTAACAATCCTTCTAAACCCCAGTCTCCAAACTGTGCTATCCGTAACAATCCTTCTACACCCCAGTCCCCAAGATCTGCTCTCTGTAACAGGTCTCCTGCAACCCAGTCTCCAAACTCTGCTCTCTGTAACAGGCCTTCTTCACCCCAGTCTCCAACCTCTGCTCTCTGCAAAAGTCTTTCTGCACCCCAGTATGAAACCTCTGCTCTCTGCAACGATCCTTCTGCATCCCAGTCTCCAACGTCTGCTCTCTGTAAGATCCTTTTGCACCCCATTCTTCAAACTTTCCTCTCTATAACAGTCATTCTGCACCTCAGTCTCCAACCTCATCTCTCTGCAGCGGCCCTTGTGCACCCCAGTTTCTAACCTCTGTTCTCTGCAGCTGTCCTACTGAAACGAGGCTACAAACTCTGCTCTCTGCAACAGACCTTCTGCATCCCAGTCTCCAACCTCTGCTCTCTGTAAACGTCTTAGTATACCTCAGTATCCAACATCTGCTCTCTGAAACGATCTTTCTGCATCCCAGTCTGCAACGTCTGCTCTCTGCAACAGTCTTTCTACACACCAGTCTCCAACCTCTGCTCTCTGCTACAGTTCTTCTGCACCCCAGTCTCAAACCTCTCCTCTCTTCAACATTTCTTCTGCATCCCAGTCTCCAACCTGTGCTCTATGTAACTATCCTACTGCACCCCGGTCTCCAAACTCTGCTCTTTGTAGAGATCCTTCTGCAGCTCAGTCTCCAACCTCTGCTCCCTGCAACGATCCTTCTGAATCCCAGTCTCCAACCTCTGCTCTCAGCAACAGTCCTTCTGCACACCAGTCTCCAAGCTCTGCTCTCTGTAACAGTCCTTCTGCACATCAGTATCTAACCTCTGCTCTCCGTAAAAATCCTTCTGCAACTCATGTCCAAACTCTGCTCTCTATAACAGGCCTTCTGTACCACAGTTTCCAACCTCTGATTTCAGTAATAGTTCTTCTAAACCTCAATATCCAAACTCTGCTATCTGTAACACTCTTTCTGCACCCCAGTCTCCATCCTCTGCTCCCTGTAAAAATCCTTTGACACCCCTGTCTCCAACCTTTCCTCTCTGCAAAAGTCCTTCTGCACCTCAGTATCCAACCTCTGTAATCTGTAACGGTCTTTCTGCACCCCAGTCTCCAAACTCTTCTCTCTGTATCACTTTTTCGGCACCCAGGTCTCCAAACTCTGCTCTCTGCAACATTTCTTCTGCACCCCAGTCTGCAACCTGTGCTCTCTGTGACAGTCCTTCTGCACCCCAGTCTCCAACATCTGCTCTCTGCATCGATCTTTCTTCTATCCAGTCTCCAAACTCTGCTCTCTGTAAAAGTCCTTTTGTATCGCATTCTCCAACCTTTTCTCTTTGTAACGGTCCATCTGCTCGCCAATTGCCAACCTCTGCTTTCTGTAACAGTCCTTCGGCACCCCAGTTTCCAAACTCTTCTCTCTGCAATGATTCTTCTGCACCTCAGTCTCCAACGTCTGCTCTCTTTAAAAGTCCTTCTGCACCTCAGTCTCCATTCTTTGCTCTCTCTAATGGTCCTTCTGCACCCAAGTCTCCAATCTCTGCTCTCTGTAACAATCCTATTGCACCTCTGTCTCCAACGTCTGCTCTCTGTAACAGTCCTTCTGCATCCCAGTCTCCAAACTCTGCTAACTGTAACAGTCCTTCTGTACCGAAGTCTCCAATCTCTTCTCTCTATAACGGTACTTCTACACACCAAATGCCAACCTCTGTTTTCTTAAACAGTCCTTCTGCACCTCAAACTCCAACCTCTGCTCTTTGTAACAGTCCTTCTAAGCCACAGTCTGAATCCCCTGCTCTCTGCAATTTTCTTTCTAAACCCCAGTCTTTAAACAGTGCAATCTGTAACAATCCTTCTGCACCCCAGTCTCAAACATCTGCTCTCTGTAACAAGTCTTCTGCAACTCAGTTTCCAAAGTATGCTCTATGTAACAGGCCTTCTGCACCTCATTCTCCAACCTCTGCTCTCTGCAAAAGTCCTTCTAACCCCAGTCTCCAACCTCTCCTCTCTGCAACAATCCTTCTGCATCCAAGTCTCCAACGTCTTCTCTGTTTAAGATCCTTCTTCACCCGTTCTCCAGAAACTGCTCTCTGTAATGATCATTCTGCACCTCAGTCTCCAACCTCTGCTCTCTGTAACAGGCCTTCTACACCCCAGTCTCCAACCTCTGCTCTCTGTAAAAGTTTTTCTGAACCCCAATCTCCAAAGTCTGCTCTCTGTAACACTCCTCCTGCTCCCCAGTCTCCATCGTCTGCTCTCTGTAAGAATCCTTCTACACCCCAATCTCCAACCTCTGCTCTCTGTAAAAGTTTTTCTGAACCCCAATCTTCAAAGTCTGCTCTATGTAACACTCCTTCTGCTCCCCAGTCTCCATCGTCTGCTCTCTGTAAGAATCCTTCTGCACCCCAGTCTCCAACCTCTCCTCTCTGTAAAAGTCCTTCTGCAACTCAGTCTCCAAACTCTGCTCTCTGTAACGATCCTTCAGCACCTCAGTCTCCAAACTCTGCTTTCTGTAACAGGCCTTCTGCACCCCAGTCTCCAACCTCTGCTCTCTGGGTAAGTCCTTCTGCACCCCAGTATCCTACCTCTCCACTCTTTAACAATCCTTCTGCACCTCAGTCTCCAACCTCTCCTCTCTGTAATGGTCCTTCTGCACCCCAGTCTCCAAACTCTGCTCTCTGCAACAGTACTTCTACACTCTAATCTCCAACCTCTACTCCCTGCAACAGTCCTTCTGCACCCCAGTCTCCAACATAGGATTTCTGCAACAGTTCTTCTCCACCCCAGACTTCAAACTCTGATCTCTGTAACAGTTTTTCTGCACTTCAGTATCAAAATTTTCGTCTATGCAACAGTCCTTCTGCACCTTAATCTCCCAACTCTGATCTCTCCAAGAGTTTTTCTACACCCAAGTCTCAAACCTCTGCTCTCTAAAACAGTCCTTCTGCACCTCAGTCGGCAAATTTTGCTCTCTGCAACAGTCCTTCTGCACCTTAATCTCCAACCTCTGCTCTCTGCAAGAGTCCTTCTACACCCAAGTCTCCAAACTCTGCTCTCTGAAACAGTCCTTCTGCACCTCAGTCTCCAAACTCTGCTCTCTGCAACGGTCTTTCTGCACCTCAGTCTTCTACATCTACTCTCTGTAAAAGTCCTTCTGCACCTCAGTCTCCAACCTCTTCTCTGTGTAAGATCCTTCTGAAAACCAGTCTCCAAACTCTGCTTTCTGTAACAGTCCTTCTGCACCCTAATCTCCAAACTCTGATCTGTGTAACAAATCCAACCTCTTCTCTCTGTAACAGTTTTTCTGCACCCCAGTCTCCACATTCTGCTCTCTGCAACGATCCTTCTGCACCCAAGTCTCCAAACTCTGCTCTCCGCAACAGTCCTTCTGCACCCAAGTTTCCAAAGTTTTCTCAATGTAAGATCCTTCTGCACCCCAGTTTCTAAACTCTTCTCTCTGTAACATTCCTTCTGCACCCCGTCTCCAAACTCTACTCTCTGCAATGGTCCCTCTGCACAGAAGTCTCCAATCTCTGTTCTCTACAACAGTTCTTCTTTACCACAGTCTTCAACCTCTATTCTCTTTAAGGGTCTTACTTCACTCCAGTCCTCAACCTCTGCTTTCTGTATCAGTCTTTCTGCAACATAGTCTCCAAACTCTGCTCTTTGTAAAAGTCTTTCTGCATCTTACTCTGAAACCTCTGCTCTCTGCAACAGTTCTTCTGCACCTCAGTCTTCAACCTTGCTCTCTGCAAAAGTCCTTCTGCACCCCAGTCTCAAAATCTGCTCTCTGCCACAGTCCTTCTCCACCCCAGTCTCCAAACTCTTCTCTCTGTAACAGTCCTTCTGTACTGCAGTCTCCAAACTCTGCTCTCTGTAACGATCCCTCTGCATTCTATTCTCCGAACTCTGCTTTCTCTATCAGTTTTTCTGAACTCAGTCTCCAAACTCTGCTCTCTGTAACTTTCATTCTGCACCTCAGACTCAAACCTCTGTTCTCTGCAACAGTCTTTCTGCGCCCCAATCTCCAACTTCTACTCTTTTCTACAGTCCTTATGCACCTCAGTGTCTAACCTCTTCTCTGTGTAAGATACTTCTGAAACCCTGTCTCCAACCTGTGCTTTCTGCAATGGTCCTTCTGCACCCGAGTCTCCAAACTCTGTTCTCTATAACAGTCCTTCTGCACGTAACTCTGCAACCTCTGCTCTCTGCAACAGTCTTTCTGCACCCAGGTCACTAAACTCTGCTCTCTGAAACAGTCCTTCTGAACCACATGATACAACAACTGCTCTCTGCTACATTCCTTCTGCACCTCAGTCTGCAATCTCTGCTCTCTGCAATACTCCTTCTGCACCCAAGTCTCCAATCTCTGCTCTCTCCAACAGTCCTTTTGCACCACAGACTCCAACATCTGCTCTCAAAAGAGTTCTTCTCCACCCCAGTCTTAAAACTCAGCTCTCTGCAACAACCCTTCTGCACCCAGATCACCAACGTCTGCTTTCTGTATTAGCCCTTCTGCACCCCAGTCTCCAATCTCTGCTCTCTGTACCAGTCCTACTGATCCTCAGTCTCCAACCTCTACTTTCTGCAGCAGTCCTTCTCCACCTCAGTCTCCAACCTATTCTTTTGGCAACAGTCCTTCTGGACGCCAATATCCAACCTCTACTCTCTGCAACAGTCCTTCTACACCCCAGTCTCCCATCTCTGCTCTCTGTAACAGGCCTTCTGCACCCAAGTATAAAACCTCTGCTCTCTTTAAAAGTCCTTCTGCACCTCAGTCTTAAAACTCTGCTCACTTTAACGATCCTTCTGCACCTCAGTCTCCAACCTCTGCTCTCTGTAACAGTCCTTCTGTACCTCAGTCTCCAACCTTTGCTTTCTGTAAGATCCTTTTGCAACCCAGTCTTCAACCTCTGCTCTCTGTAACTGACCTTCTGCACCCCATTCTCCAAGCACTGCTCTCTTTAACAGGCCTTCTGCACCCCAAGCTCCAAACTCTGCTGTCAGTAACAGGCCTTTTGACTCAGTCTCCAAACTCTTCTCTCTTCAAAGATCCTTCTGCACCCCAGTCTCCAACCTCTCATCTCCGCAAAAGTTTTTCTGCACCCCAGTCTCCAAACTTTGGGTCTGTAAGATCCTTCTGCACACCTGACTCCAACCTCTGCTCTATGTAACAGTCTTTCTGTAAAGCAGTCTCAAACCTCTGGTCTCTGTAAGTGTCCTTCTGCACCTCAGTCTCCAACCTCTGCTCTCTGCATCACTCCATCTGCACCAAAGTCTCCAAACTTTGCTCTCTGCAACAGTTTTTTCTGCACCTCAGTCTTCAACCTGTGCTCTCTGTAAAAGTCCTACTGCATTCCAGTCTTCAACCTGTGCTCTCTGTAAAAGTCTTTCTTCACGATAGTCTCCAAATTCTGCTCTCTTTAATGATTCTTCTGCAACCCAGTCTCCAACCTCTGCTCTCTGAAACGATCTTTCTGCACCCTAGTCTCCAACCTCTGCTCTCTTTAACTATTCTTCTGCACCCCAGTCTCCAACCTCTTCTCTATGCAACAATCCTTCTGCACCAAAGTTTCCAACATCTGCTCTCTGCAACAGTCCTTCTACACTCCAGTCTTCAACTTCTGCTCTCTGCAACAGTCCTTCTACACCCCAGTCTCCAGACTCTGCTCGCCCCAATGATCCTTCTGCACCCCAGTTTCCACCGTCTGTTCTCTACAACAGTTATTCTGCACACCAGTCTCCAACCTCTGCGCTCTGTAACAGTCCTTCCGTACCGCAGTCTCCAAACTTTGTTCTTTGTAAGTGTCCTTATGCACCCCACTATCCAAACTCTGCTTTCTGTATCCGTCGTTTTCCACCACAGTCTCCAAACTCTGCCCGCCGTAACAGTCCTTCTGCAACTCAGTCTGCAAACTCTGCTCTCTGCAACAGTACTTCTACACTCCAGTCTTTATCCTCTGCTCTCTCCAACAATCCTTTTGCACCACAGACTCCAACATCTACTCTCTAAACAGTTCTTCTCCACCCCAATCTCCAACCTCTTCTCTCTGTAAAAGTCCTTCTGTACTGCAGTATCCAAACTATGCTCTCTGTAAGGGTCCTTCTGCACCCGAGTCTCCAACCTCTGCTTTCTGTATCAGTTCTTCTGCACCCAGGTCTCCAACCTCTGCTCTGTGTATCAATCCTTCTGAACCTCAGTCTCCAAGTCTGCTCTCCGCAATGGTCCTTCTGCACCTCAGTCTCCAACCTCTTCTCTCTGTAACAGTCCTTCTGCACCCCAGTCTCCAAACAATGCTCTCTGTAACAGGCCTTCTGCACCACAGTCTCCAACCTCTGCTTTCTGTATTAGTCCTTCTGCACTCCAGTCTCCAACCTGCGCTCTCTGCAATGATCCTTCTGCACCACAGTCTTCAACCTATTCTCGCTGTAACAGTCCTTGTGCACCCCAATCTCCAACATCTCCTCTCTGCAAGAGTTCTTCTGTACCTCAGTCTGAAAACTCTGCTCTCTACAATAATCCTTCTGCACTCCAGTCTCCAACCTCTGCTCTCTGTAAGAGTCTTTCTGTACCTCAGTCTCGAAACTCTGCTTTCAGTAAAACCATTCTGAAACCCAGTCTGCAAACTCTGCTCTCTGTAACAGTCCTTCTGCACCCCAGTCCTCAACCTCTGCTATCTGTAACAGGTCTTCTGCACTCCAGTCTCCAACCTCTGCTCTCTGAAAGATGCCTTCTGCACCCAAGTATCCAACCTCTAATCTCTGCAACGAGCCTTCTGCACTCCAGTCTCTAACCTCTGCTCTCTGCAACATTCCTTCTGCACATCAGTCTACAACCTCACTTTCTGTAACAGTCCTTTTGTACAGGAGTTTCCTACCTCTGCTCTCTATAACGGTCCTTTTGTACTGGAGTCTCCTCCCTCTGCTCTCTATAACGGTCTTTCTGCACCCCAGTCTCCAACATCTGTTTTCACTATCAGTCTTTCTGCACCCCAGTCTCCAACCTCTGCTCTCTGTATCAGTCCTCCTGCACCTCAGTCTCCAACCTCTGCTTTCTGCAACAGTCCTTCTGATCCCCAGTCTCCAAGCTCTGCTCTCTGAAACATTCCTTCTGCACCCCAGTTTCCAAGCTTCACTCTCTGTAACATTTTTTTGCACACCAGTTTCCAACCTCTTCTGGCTATAACAGTCCTTCTTAAACCCAGTCTCCAAAATCTGCTCTCTGTAACCATAATTCTGCACCTCAATCTCCAACAACTGCTCTCTGCAACGGTCCTTCTGAACCCCAGTCTCGATCCTCTGCTCTCTGCAACGATCCTTATGTGCCTCTGTCTCCAACATCTGCTCTTTATAACAGGCATTCTTCACCCAATTCTCCAAATTCTGCTCTCTGTAAGACTCCTTATTCACCGCAGTCTTCAAACTCTGCTCTCTGCAACGATCCTTCTGAACCGCAGTCTAAAATGTCTACTCTTTGCAATAGTCTTTCTGCACCCAAGTCTCCAAATTCTGGTATCTGCAACAGTCCCTGTGAACCTCGGTCTGAAAACTATTCTCTCTGCAATGATCCTTTTGCAACCCAGTCTCCAACCAACGCTCTCTGTAAAAGTCATTCTGCACCTCAGTATCCAAACTCTGTTCTCTGTAAGATCCTTCTGAAACCCAGTCTCCAAAATCTGCTCTCTGTACCAGTCCTTCTGCACCCCAGTCTCAAACCTCTGCTCTCTGTAACAAGCCTTCTGCACCCCAGTCTCCAAACTCTGCTCTCTCTAACAGACCTTTTGCTTCCCAGTCTCCAACCAATTCACTCTGAAATGATCCTTCTGCACCCCAGTCTCCAAACTCTGCTCTCTGTAACAGTCCTTCTGTACCACAGTCCCCAACCTCAGCTCTCTGAAAGATCCTTCTGCACCCCAGTCTACACACTCTGCTCTCTGTAACAGTCCTTCTGCACCACAGTCTTCAACCTATGCTCTCTGTAACAGTCCTTCTGTACTGCAGCCTCCAATCTCTTCTCTCTCTAACGATCCTTCTGCACGCCACTCTTTCACCTCTGCTTTCTGTATCAGTCCTCTGAACCCCAGTCTCCAACCTCTGCTCTGTGTAACATTTCTTCTGCACCTACGTCTCCACACTCTCTTCTCTGTATCAGTCCTTCTACATCCCAGTTTCCAAACACTGCTCTCTACAACGCTGCTTTTGCACCTCAGTCTCCAACCTCTGCTGTTCGCAAAAGTCCTTCTGCACCCTAGTATCCAACATCTTATCCATGCAACAGTCTTTCTATACCCCAGTCTCCATAATCTGCTCTCTGCAACGATCCTTCTGCACCTCAGTCTGAAACCTCAGCTCTCTGCAACAATCCTTGTTGACCCAAGTCTCTAAACTTTGCTCTGTCTAAGATCCTACTGTACCCCAGTTTCCAAACTCTGCTCTCTGTAACATTCCTTCTTCACACCAGTTTCCAATCTCTGCTCTCTGCAATGGTCCCTCTCCACCCCAGTCTCCAACCTTGTACTCTACAATGGTTCTTCTGTAACGCAGTTTTCTACCTCTGTTCTCTGTGAGGGTCGTCCTGCAACAAATCTTAGAACTCTGCTGTTTTTTTCAGTCCTTCTGCACCACAGTCTCCAAACTCTACTCTCTGTAACAGTCCTTCTGCACCTCAATCTGCAACACCTGCTCTCTGCAACAGTCCTTCTGCACCCCAGTCTTTAAACTCTGCTCTCTGCAACAGTCCTTTTATACCCCAATCTCCAACCTCAGCTCTCTGCGACAGTCCTTCTGTGCACAACTCTCCAACCTCTGCTCTTAGAAACAGTCTTTCTGCACCCCAAACTCCAAACTTTGCTCTCTGTAATATCCTTCTGCACACCAGTCTTCAACCTCTGCTCGCTGTAACAGTCCTTCTGCAACCCAGTCTCCAACCTCTGCTCTCTGCAATGATCATTCTGCACCCTGTCTCAAACCTCTGCTTGCTGCATCAGTTTTCGTGCACCCAGTCTCCAACATCTACTCTCTGCAACAGTTTTTCTGTACCTCAGTTTAAAAACTCTGCTCTGCAACAATCCTTCTGCACCCCAGTCTCCAACCTCTGCTTTTTGTAACAGTCCTTCTGTACCTCAGTCTTAAAACTCTGCTTTCTGTAAGACCCTTCTGAAACCCAGTCTGTAAACTCTGCTCATTGAAACAGTGCTTCTGCACCCCAGTCTCCAACATCTGCTCTCTGTAATAGGCCTTCTTCACCCCAGTCTCCAAATTCTGCTCTTTTTAGAGGCCTTTTGCACCCCAGTCTCCAAAGTCTGCTGTCTTCAAAAGTCCTTCTACACCCCAGTCTCCAACCTGTGCTCTCTGTAACAGTACTTCTGCTCCCCAGTCTCCAACCTCTGCTCTCTGTAACACTACTTCGGTACCGGAGTCTTCAACATCTGTTCTCAGAAACAGTGCTTTTGCACCCGAGTCTCCTAAATCTGCTCTCTGTAATACTTTTTCTGTACCGGAGTCTCCAACCTCTGCTCTCTGTAACAGTTCTTATGCACCCCAGTCTCCAACATCTGCTTTCTCTAAAAGTTCTTCTGCACCCCAGTCTTTCACCTCTGCTCTCTTTAACAGTCCTTCTGCACCCCAGTCTCCAACCTCTGCTCTCTTTCACGATGCTTCTGCACCCCAGTCTCGAACCTCTGCTTTCTGCAACGATCCTTCTGCACCTCAGACTCCAACCTCTGCTCTCTGCAAAGATTCTTCTGCATTCCAGTCTCAAAGCTCTCCACTCTATAACAGTCCTTCTGCACCTTAGTCTCCAACCTTTGATTTCTGACCAGTCTTTTTGCACACCAATTACCAACCTCTGCTCTCTGCAACAGTCCTTATATGCCCAAGTCTCAAAACTCTGCTCTCTGCAGCAGTCCTTCTTCACCCCACTCGCCAAACTCTGCTCTCTGTAACAGGCCTTCTTCACCCCAGTCTCCAACCTTTGCTCTCTGTAAGAGTCCTTTTGCACCCCAGTCTCCAAACTCTGCTCTCTGATACGATCCTTCTAAACCACATTCTCCAAGGTCTACTCTCTGCAACTGTCCTTCTGAACCCCGGTCTCCAATCTCTGCTCTCTCTAACAGGCCTTCTGCACCCCAGTCTCCAACCTCTACTCTCGGTAACAGGCCTGCTGCTCACCAGTCTCCAACCTCTTCTCTCTGCAAGGATCCTTCTGCACCCCAGTCTCCAAACTCTGCTCTCTACAACAGTCCTTCTTCACCCCAATCCTAAGCTCAGATCTCTGAATGATCCTTCTGCACCCCAGTCTCCAAACTCTAATCTCTCTAAAAATTATTCTTCACCACAGTCTCCAACCTCTGCTCTCAGCAATGCACCCCAGTCGCAAATTTCTGTTCTCTGCAACAGTCTTTCTGCACCACAGTCTTAAACTTCTGCTCTCTGTAACAGTCCTTCTGTACTGCAGTCTCAAACCTCTGCTCTCTCTAACGGTCCTTCTGCACCCCAGTCTCCCTCCTCTGCTTTCTGTATCAGTCCTTTTGCAGGCTAGTATCCAACTTCTGCTCTCTGTAACTGTACTTCGGTACCTCAGTCTCCAACCTCTGCTCTCTGTTTCAGTCTTTCTGCACCCCAGTTTTCAAACTCTGCTCTCTGTAACTTTAATTCTGCACCTCAGTCTTCAAAAACTGCTTTGTGCAACAGTCCTTCTGCACCCCAGTCTCCAACCTTTGCTCTCTGGAACAGTCCTTCTATACCCCAGTCGGTTATCTGCTCTCTGCAACGATCCTTCTGCAACCCAGTCTCCAACGTCTGCTCTCTGCAACAGTCTTCCTGCACCCCAGTCTCCAATCTCTGCTCTCTGGAAGATACTTCTGTACACCAGTTTCCAAACTCTGTGCTCTTTAACATTCTTTTTGCACCCCAGTCTCCATATTCTGCTCTCTGCAATGGACCCTCTGCTCCCCAGTCTTCAACCTTGTTCTCAACAACACTTCTTCTATACCACAGTCTTCAACCTCTGTTCTCTGTAAGCGTCCTTCTGCACCCCAGTCTCCAACCTCTGCTTTGTGTATCAGTCCTTCTGCACCACAGTCTCCAAACTCTGCTCTCTGTAACAGTCCTTCTGCACCTCAGTCTGCAACCTCTGCTCTCTGCAACTATCCTTCTGCACCCCAGTCATCAACTTCTGCTCTCTGTAACAGTCCTTCTGTACTGCAGTCTCCAACCTCTGCTCTCACTAACGGTCCTTCTACACCCCAGTCTCCAAACTCTGCTTTATGTATCAGTCATTCTGCATGCCAGTCTCCAACCTTGCTCTCTGTAACAGTCCTTCTTCACCTCAGAATTCAACCTCTGTTCTCTGCAACAGTCCTTCTGCATCTCAGTGTCAAAACTCTGTTCTCTGTAAGGGTCTTTCTGCACCACATTCTCTAACTTCTGCTTTCTGTATCAATCCTTCTGCACAGCATTCTCCAAACTCTGCTCTCTGTATCAGTCCTTCTGCACCTCAGTCTGCAACCTCTTCTCTCTGCAATAGTTATTATGCACCCCAGTCTCCAACCTCTGCTCTCTTTAACAGTCCTTCTTCACCTGAGTCTCCAACCTCTGCTCTCTGTAAGTTCCTTCTGCAACCCAGTCGACAAACTCTGCTCTCTGTAACATGCATTCTTCACCCCAGTCTCCACCTCTGCTCTCTGTAAGAGTCCTTCTGCTCCCCAATTTCCAACCTCTGCTCTGTGCAACGATCCTTCTTAAACCCAGTCTCCAACGTCCACTCTCTGCAACAGTCCTTTTGCACCCCAGTCTCCAACATCTGCTCTCTGCTACAGTCCCTCTGAACCTCAGTCTGAAATCTCTGCTCTCTGCAACGATCCTTCTGCACCCTGTCTCCAAAGTCTGCTGTTCGAAACAATCCTTCTACACCCCAGTTCCCAATCTCATTTCGCTGAAAGAACCTGCACCACATTCTCCAACCTCTCCTTCTGTACTGCCGTCTGCAACCTCTGCTTTCTGTAACGGTCCTTCTGCACCCGAGTCTCCAAACTCTGCTTTCTGTGTCAGTCCTTCTGCACCCCAGTCTCCAATCTCTGCTCTATGTAACTGTCCTTCTGCACCTTAGTCTCCAACCTATGCTCTCTGCTTCAATTCTTCTGCACCCCAGTCTTCCACCTCTACTCTCTGCAACAGTCCTTCTACACCCCAGTCTAAAACCTCTACTCTTTGAATCAGTCTTTCTACACCCCAGTCTCCAAACTCTTCTCTCTGCATCAATCGTTCTGCACCTCATTCTCCAACCTGTGCTCTCTGCAACGGTCCTTCTGCACCTCAAAATACAACCTCTACTTTCTGTAACAGTGCTTCTGCACCTCAGTCTCTAACCTAGCTCTCTGTAAGATCCTTTTGCTACCCAGTCTTCAAACTCTGCTATTTGTAACAGTCCTTCTGCACCAAGGTCTCCAACCTCTGCTCTCTGCAATGGTATTTCTGAACCACAGTGTCCAACCTCTGCTCGCTGCAACAGTCCTCCAACTTCTGTTCTCCGTAACAATCCTTTTGCACCTCAGTCCCCAAATTCTACTTTGTGTAATCGTCCTTCTGCACCCCATTTTCCAACCTCTTCTCTCTGTAACAATCGTTTTGCACACCAGTCTCCAACCTCTGCTCTCTGAAACAGACCTTTTTCTCCTCAGTCTGAAAACTCTGCTCTCTGTAACTATTCTTAAAAAACCCAGTCTCCAAACTCTGCTTTCTGTAACAGTCCTTCTGCATCTCAGTCTCCCACCTCTGCTCTCTGTAACAGTTTTTCTGCACCCCAGTCTTCAATCTCTGCTCTATATAAGATCCTTCTTGCACCCCAGTTTCCAAACTCTGCTCTCTGTAACATTTTTTCTCTACCCCAGTCTTCAAACTCTGCTCTCTGCAAGTGTCCTTCTGCATACCAGTCTCCAACCTGTGTTCTCTGCAACAGTCCTTCTGCACCCCAGTCTCCAGCCTCTGTTCTCTGTAACAGTTCTTCTGAACCTCAGTTTCCAACCTCTTCTCTCTGTAACAGTCCTTCTACACCCCAGTCTCCAACCTCTGCTCGCTGTTAAAGGCCTTCTGCACCCCAGTTTCCAAACTCTTCTCTCTGTAACAGGCCTTCTGCGTTCCTGTCTCCAAAGTCTTCTCTCTGCAACAATTCTCCTCCAACCCAGTATCCAACCTCTGCTCTGTGCAAAAGATCCTGTGCACCCCAGTCTCCAAACTCTGCTCTGTGTAAGATCTTTCTGCACCCCAGTCTCCACATTCTGATCTCTGTAACAGGCCTTCTGCAACCCAGTCTCCAACCTCTGCTCTCTGTAAGAATCCTTCTGCAACCTCTGCTCTCTGTAAGAGTCCTTCTGCTCTCTTCAAGGGTCCTTCTGCACCGCAGTCTCCAACCTCTGTTTTCTGCAACAGTCCTTCAGCAACTCAGTCTCCAAACTCTGCTCTCTGCAACATTTCTTCTGCACCCCAGTCTTTAACATCTGTTCAATGCAAAAGTTCTTCTGCACCCCAGTCTCCAACATCTACTCTCTGAAACAGTCTTTCTGCACCCCAGCCTCCAAACTCTGCAATCGATAACAGTCCTTCTGTACTGCAGACTCCAACCTCTGCTCTCTGCAATGGTCCTTCTGCAACCCAGTCTCCAAACTCTGCTTTCTGTATCTGTCCTTCTGCACCCAGTCTCCAACCTCTGCTCTCTCTAACTGTCCTTCTGGATCTCAGTCTCCTACCTATGCTCTCTGCAAAAGTCTTTCAGCATCCCAGTCTCCAACTTCTCGTCCCTGCAACAGTCCATCTACACCCTAATCTCCAAACTCTGCTATCTGCAACAGTCTTTCTGCACCCCAGTCTCCAAACTATGCGCTCTGTAACAATCCTACTACATCTCATTCTCCAAACTCTACTCTCTTAAACAGTCCTTCTCCAACTCAGTCTCCAACGTCTGCTCTCTGTAAGATCCTTCTGCAACCCAGTCTTCAATCTCTGACCCCTTTAACATTCTTTCTGCACCCCTTATCAAAATTCTCCTCTCCGTAACAGGCCTTCTACATCCCAGTCTCCAAAGTCTGTTTTCTATAACAATCCTTCTGAACCCCAGTATCTAAACTCTGCTCTTTACAATGATCCTTCAGCACCCCAGTCTCCACCCTCTGCACTCTGCAACAGTCCGTCTGCACCCCAGTCTCCAACATGTGCTCTCTGCAACAGTCCTTCTGCACCTCAGTCTTAAAACTCTGTTCTCTGCAACGATCCTTCTGCACCTCAGTCTCCAACCTCTACTCTCTGTAACAGTCCTTCTTCACCTCAGTCTCCAACATCTGCTCTCTGTTCCAGTCCTGCTACACCTCGGTCTACAATCTCTGCTCTTCATAAGATCCTTCTGCAACCTTGTCTAAAAACTCTGCTCTCTGTAACAGTTCTTCTGCACCCCAGTCTCCAAACTCTGCTCTCTGTAACAGACCTTTTGCACCCCAATCTCCAACCTACACTCTCTGTAACAGTGTTTTTGCAACTCAGTCTCCAACCTCTGCTCTCTGTAATGGTCCTTCTGCACCTCAGTCTCCAGCTCTACTCTCTGTAAAAGTCCTTCTGTACCCCAGTCTCAAACCTCTGCTGTCTGCAACGATCCTTCTGCACCCCATCCTCTAATGTCTACTCTCTGCAAAACTCCTTCTGCACCCCAGTCTTCAACCTCTGCTCTCTGCAACGATTCTCTGCACTCCTGTCTCCAATGTCTCCGCTCCTCAACAGTCTTTATGCACGCCTGTCTCCAACCTCTGCTTTCTGTCAGAACCTTCTGCACGCCAGTTTGAAAACTCTGCTCTCTGTAACATTCCTACTACACCCCAGTCTCCAACCTAAGCATTCTGCACCGGTCCTGCTGCACCCCAGTCTCCAAACTCTATTCTCTGCAACAGTCTATCGGCTCACCAGTCTCCAACCTCTGCTCTCTGTAACGATCCTCCTGCACTCCAGCCTCAAAACTCTGCTTTCTGTATCAGTCCATCTGTACCACTGTTTCCAACCTCGGCTCTGTGTAACAGTCTTTCTGCACCTCTGTCTCCAAACTCTACTTTCTGTAACCTTATTTCTGCACCCCATTCTCTAACCTCTGCTCTCTGCAAAAGTCCTTCTGAACAACAGTCTCCAACATCTGCTCTCTGCAACAGTCTTACTGTACCCTAGTCTCCAAACTCTGCTCTCTGCAACGGTCCTTCTACACCCCAGTCTCCAACCTCTGCTTTCTGTATCAGTAATTGCACCCCAGTATCCAACTTTTGCTCTCTGTAATATTCTTTCTGCACCTCAGTTACCAACCTCTGCTCTCTGTGACAGTTCTTCTGCACCCGAGTCTCCAACCTATTCTCTCTTAAAAATTTCTACTCCAACCAAGTCTCCAAAATCTGCACTCTAAAACAGGTCTTCTCTACCCCAGTCTCCAAAATCTGCACTCTGAAACAGTTCTTCTCCACCCCAGTCTCCATCCTCTGCTCTCTGTAACAGTCCTCCTGTATTACTGTCTCCAAACTTTCCTTTCTGTAACGGTCCGTTTGCACCCCAGTATCCAACCTCTGCTTTCTCTATCAGTCCTTTTGCACCCCAGTGTTTAACCTCTTCTCTCTGTTACAGTCCTTCTGCTCCTCAGTCTCCAAACTCATCTATCTGCAAAGGTCCTTCTGCACACAAGTCTCCAACACCTGCTACCTGAAACAGTCCTTCTACACCCCAGTCTCCAACCTCTGCTATCTGCAACAGTCTTTCTTAACCCCAGTCTGCAGCCTTTGCTATCTGTAACAATCCTTCTGCACCTCAGTCTCCAACCTCTACTCTCTGCAATGGTCCTTCTACACCTCAGTCTGCAAACTCTACTCTCTGTAACATTCCTTCTGCACCTCAGTCTTCCACCTCTGATCTCTGTAAGATCCTTCTGCAACCCAGTCTCCAAACTCTGCCTTCTGCAAAGATCCTTCAGCACCCCAGATTCCAAACTCTGCTCTCTGTAACAGTCCTGTTGCACCTCAGTCTTCAAACTCTTCTCTCTGTAAGATGCTTCTGCAACCCTGTATCCAAACTATGCTCTTTGTAACAGTCCTTCTGCACCCCAGTCTACAAACTTTGCTCTCAGCAACAGTCCTTCTAAACCCCAGTCTCCAAACTCTGCTCTCTCCAACATCTGTTCTCTCAAACAATCCTTCTTAACCTCAGTTCACAAACTCTGATCTCTGAAATGGTCCTTCTGCACTCCAGTCTCAAACCTCTGCTCTCTGTCAAAATCCTTCTGCACCCAGTCTCCAACCTCTGTTCTCTGCAACGATCCTTCTGCACCTAGTCTGCAACATCTGCTCTCTGCAACAGTCCTTTTTTACCTCAGTCTGAGAACAATTCTCTTTGCAACAATCTTTGTGCACCCAAATACCAAACTCTGCTTTCTGTAACAGTAATTCTGCACCTCAGTCTCCAACCTCTTCTCTCTGTAACAGTCCTTCTGCACCCCCATATCCAACCTCAGCTCTCTGTAAGATCCTTCTGCACCCCAGTTTCCAAACTCTGCTCTCTGTAAGATTCTTTCTGGTCCCCAATCTCCAAAATCTGCTCTCTGTAACAGTCCTTCTGCTCCCCAGTCTCGAACCTCTGCTCTCTTTAACAGTCCTTCTGTACCGTAGTCTCCAACCTCTGCTCTTTGTAACAGTCCTTCTGTACCACAGTCTTCAAACTGTGCTCTCTGCAATGGTCCTTCTGCACCCCATTCTCCAAACTCTGGTGTCTGCAAGAGTCCTTCAGCACCGCAGTCTCAAAACTCTGCTCTCTGCAACAGTCCTTCTGAACCACAGTCTCCAAATTCTGCTCTCTGCAACAGTTCTTCTGCACCCCAGTCTCCAACATCTACTCTCTGAAACAGTCTTTCTCCACCCCAGTCTCCAACCTCTGCTCTCTGTAACAGTCCTTCTGTACTGCAATCTCCAACCTCTGCTCTCTATAATGGTCCTTCTGCACGCCAGTCTCCAACTTCTGCTTTCTGTATCAGTCCTTCTGCACCCCAGTCTCCAACCTCTGCTCTCAATAACAATCTTTCTGTACCTCAGTCTCCAACCTCTACTCTCTGTTAAAATCCTTCTGCATCTCCGTCTCAAACCTCTGCTCTCTGCAACAGTCCTTCTAGACCTCAGTCTACAAACTTTG
>NW_027522811.1:0-76253 GCF_052094955.1 Ictidomys tridecemlineatus | reverse complement strand
ATCACTTTCATGGAAAGGGGTTGCCAAGCTTCCAAAAAACTACGAGTTGCCTGAAATCTCACCAAACATTTTTTCACCCAATCTTGATGATTCTTTCAGGTAATGATCAGTACACCAAAACCACTTGGCTCAACATATTTCGTTCTTCTATGTTAAACCATTCGTTTGCAGTAACCGTTTTCATTTTTAGGTTTCACTCTGTTTTCTCCTATAGGGATACATGTATTTGGAACTCTAAATCAAACACGGTTTGTGCTAGCTCTTTGAAACTAGACACAATAAAGCAGTTTCCAGTTCTATCTCTATGGTTTGTTTGCTGTTGATGTAGCCCTAAGCAGAGACTGGCGAAAATCACTTTCATGAAAAGTGTTTGCTAAGCTTCCAAAAAACTACGAGTAGCCTGAAATCTCAGCAAACATTTTTTCACCCAATCTTGATGATTCTTTCAGGTAATGATCAGTACACCAAAACCACTTGGCTCACCCAATTTCGTTCTTCTAGGTTAAACCGTTCGTTTGCAGTAACCGTTTTCATTTTTAGGTTTCACTCTGTTTTCTCCTATAGGGATACATGTATTTGGAACTCTAAATCAAACACGGTTTGTGCTAGCTCTTTGAAACTTGACACAATAAAGCAGTTTCAAGTTCTATCTCTATGGTTTGTTTGCTGTTGATGTAGCCCTAAGCAGTTTCTGGCGAAAATCACTTTCATGGAAAAAGGTTGCCAAGTTTCCAAAAAACTACGAGTTGCCTGAAATCTCAGCAAACATTTTTTCACCCAATCTTGATGATCATTCAGGTAATGATCAGTACACCAAAACCACTTAGCTCACCCAATTTCGTTCTTCTAGGTTAAACCGTTCGTTTGCAGTAACCGGTTTCATTTTTAGGTTTCACTCTGCTTTCTCCTATAGGGATACATGTATTTGGAACTCTAAATCAAACACGGTTTGTGCTAGCTCTTTGAAACTTGACACAATAAAGCAGTTTTCAGTTCTATCTCTATGGTTTGTTGGCTGTTGATGTAGCCCTAAGTAGAGACTGGCGAAAATCACTTTCATTTAAAGGGGTTGCCAGCTTCCATTAAAACTACGTGTTGCCTGAAATCTCAGCAAACATTTTTTCACCCAATCTTGATGATTCTTTCAGGTAATGATCAGTATACCAAAACCAATTGGCTCACCAAATTTCGTTCTTCTAGGTAAAACCGTTCGTTTGCAGTAACCGTTTTCATTTTTAGGTTTCACTCTGTTTTCTCCTATAGGGATACATGTATTTGGAACCCTAAATCAAACACGGTTTGTGCTAGCTCTTTGAAACTTGACACAATAAAGAAGTTTCAAGTTCTATCTCTATGGTTTGTTTGTGGTTGATGTAGCCCTAGGCAGAGACTGGCGAAAATCACTTTCATTTAAAGGGGTTGCCAAGCTTCCAAAAAACTACGTGTTGCCTGAAATCTCAGCAAACATTTTTTCACCCAATCTTGATGATTCTTTCAGGTAATGATCAGTATACCAATACCACTTGGCTCACCAAATTTCGTTCATCTAGGTTAAACCATTCGTTTGCAGTAACCGGTTTCATTTTTAGGTTTCACTCTGTTTTCTCCTATAGGGATACATGTATTTGGAACTCTAAATCAAACACGGTTTGTGCTAGCTCTTTGAAACTTTACACAATAAAGCAGTTTCAAGTTCTATCTCTATGGTTTGTTTGCTGTTGATGTAGCCCTAAGCAGAGACTGGCGAAAATGACTTTCATTGAAAGGTGTTGCCAAGCTTCCAAAAAACTACGAGTTGCCTGAAATCTCAGCAAACATTTTTTTCACCCAATCTTGATGATTCTTTCAGGTAATAATCAGTACACCAAATCCACTTGGCTCTCCAAATTTCGTTCCTCTAGGTTAAACCGTTCGTTTGCAGTAACCGGTTTCATTTTTAGGTTTCACTCTGTTTTCTCCTATAGGGATATATGTATTTGGAACTCTAAATCAAACACGGTTTGTGCTAGCTCTTTGAAACTTGACACAATAAAGCAGTTTCAAGTTCTATCTCTATGGTTTCTTTGCTGTTGATGTAGCCCTAAGCAGAGACTGGCGAAAATCACTTTCATTTAAAGGGGTTGCCAAGCTTCCAAAAAACTACGAGTAGCCTGAAATCTCAGCAAACATTTTTTCACCCAATCTTGATGATTCTTTCAGGTAATGAATCAGTACACCAAAACCATTTGGCTCACCAAATTTCGTTCCTCTAGGTTAAACCGTTCGTTTGCAATAACCGGTTTCATTTTTATGTTTCACTCTGTTTTCTCCTATAGGGATACATGTATTTGGAACTCTAAATCAAACACGGTTTTTGCTAGCTCTTTGAAACTTGACAAAATAAAGCAGTTTCAAGTTCTCTCTCTATGCTTTGTTTGCTGTTGATGTAGCCCTAAGCAGAGACTGGCAAAAATCACTTTCATAGAAAGGGGTTGCGAAGCTTCCAAAAAACTACAAGTTGCCTGAAATCTCAGCAACATTTTTTCACCCAATCTTGATGATTCTTTCAGGTAATGATGAGTACACCAAAACCACTTGGCTCACCTAATTTCGTTCATCTAGGTTTAAACCGTTCGTTTGCACTAACCAGTTTCATTTTTAGGTTTCACTCTGTTTTCTCCTATAGGGATACATGTATTTGGAACTGTAAATCAAACACGGTTTGTGCTAGCTCTTTGAAACTTGACACAGTAAAGCAGTTTCAAGTTCTATCTCTATGATTTGTTTGCTGTTGATATAGCCCTAAGCAGAGACTCTCGAAAATCACTTTCATTTAAAGGGGTTGCCAAGCTTCCAAAAAAACTACGAGTTGCCTGAAATCTCAGCAAACATTTTTTCACCCAATCTTGATGATTTTTTCAGGTAATGATGAGTACACCAAAACCACTTGGCTCACCAAATTATGGTCTTCTAGGTTAAACCGTTCGTTTGCAATAACCGTTTTCATTTTTAGGTTTCACTCTGTTTTCTCCTATACGGATACATGTATTTGGAACTCTAAATCAAACACGGTTTGTGCTAGCTCTTTGAAACTTGACACAATAAAGCAGTTTGAAGTTCTATCTCTATGGTTTGTTTGCTGTTGATGTAGCCCTAAGCAGAGACTGGCGAAAATCACTTTCATTTAAAGGGGTTGCCAAGATTCCAAAAAACTACGTGTTTCCTGAAATCTCAGCAAACATTTTTTCACCCCATCTTGATGATTCTTTCAGGTAATGATCAGTATACCAATACCACTTGGCTCACCAAATTTCGTTCTTCTAAGTTAAACCGTTCGTTTGCAGTAACCGTTTTCATTTTAGGTTTCACTCTGTTTTCTCCTATAGGGATACATGTATTTGGAACTCTAAATCAAACACGGTTTGTGCTAGCTCTTTGAAACTTGACACAATAAATCAATTTCAAGTTCTCTCTCTATGCTTTGTTTGCTGTTGATGTAGCCCTAAGCAGAGACTGGCGAAAATCACTTTCATGGAAAGGGGTTGCCAAGCTTCCAAAAAACTACGAGTTGCCTGAAATCTCAGCAAACATTTTTTCACCCAATCTTGATGATTCTTTCAGGTAATGATCAGTATACCAAAAGCACTTGGCTCACCAAATTTCGTTCTTCTAGGTTAAACCGTTCTTTTGCAGTAACCGGTTTCATTTTTAGGTTTCACTCTGTTTTCTCCTATAAGGATACATGTATTTGGAACTCTAAATCAAACACGGTTTGTGCTAGCTCTTTGAAACTTGACACAATAAAGCAGTTTCAAGTTCTATCTCTATGCTTTGTTTGCTGTTGATGTAGCCCTAAGCAGAGACTGGCGAAAATCAATTTCATGGAAAGGGGTTGCGAAGCTTCCAAAAAACTACAAGTTGCATGAAATCTCAGCAAACATTTTTTCACCCAATCTTGATGATACTTTCAGGTAATGATGAGTACACCAAAACCACTTGGCTCACCAAATTACGGTCTTCTAGGTTAAACCCTTCGTTTGCAATAACCGTTTTCATTTTTAGGTTTCACTCTGTTTTCTCCTATAGGGATACATGTATTTGGAACTCTAAATCAAACACGGTTTGTGCTAGCTCTTTGAAACTTGACACAATAAAGCAGTTTCAAGTTCTATCTCTATGGTTTGTTTGCTGTTGATGTAGCCCTAAGCAGAGACTGGCGAAAATCACTTTCATTTAAAGGGGTTGCCAAGCTTCCAAAAAACTACGTGTTGCCTGAAATCTCAGCAAACATTTTTTCACCCCATCTTGATGATTCTTTCAGGTAATGATCAGTATACCAATACCACTTGGCTCAGCAAATTTCGTTCTTTTAGGTTAAACCGTTCGTTTGCAGTAACCGGTTTCATTTTTAGGTTTCACTCTGTTTTCTCCTATAGGGATACATGTATTTGGAACTCTAAATCAAACACGGTTTGTGCTAGCTCTTTGAAACTTGACACAATAAAGCAGTTTCAAGTTCTATCTCTATGGTTTGTTTGCTGTTGATGTAGCCCTAAGCAGAGACTGGCGAAAATCACTTTCATTTAAAGGGGTTGCCAAGCTTCCAAAAAACTACGAGTAGCCTGAAATCTCAGCAAACATTTTTTCACCCAATCTTGATGATTCTTTCAGGTAATGATCAGTACACCAAAACCATTTGGCTCACCAAATTTCGTTCCTCTAGGTTAAACCGTTCGTTTGCAGTAACCGGTTTCATTTTTAGGTTTCACTCTGTTTTCTCCTATAGGGATACATGTATTTGGAACTCTAAATCAAACACGGTTTGTGCTAGCTCTTTGAAACTTGACACAATAAAGCAGTTTCAAGTTCTATCTCTATGGTTTGTTTGCTGTTGATGTAGCCCTAAGCAGTTTCTGGCTAAAATCACTTTCATGTTAAAAGGTTGCCAAGTTTCCAAAAAACTACGAGTTGCCTGAAATCTCAACAAACATTTTTTCACCCAATCTTGATGATCATTCAGGTAATGATCAGTACACCAAAACCACTTAGCTCACCCAATTTCGTTCTTCTAGGTTAAACCGTTGGTTTGCAGTAACCGGTTTCATTTTTAGGTTTCACTCTGTTTTCTCCTATAGGGATACATGTATTTGGAACTGTAAATCAAACACGGTTTGTGCTAGCTCTTTGAAACTTGACACAGTAAAGCAGTTTCAAGTTCTATCTCTATGGTTTGTTTGCTGTTGATATAGCCCTTAGCAGAGACTCTTGAAAATCACTTTCATTTAAAGGGGTTGCCAAGCTTCCATAAAAACTACGAGTTGCCTGAAATCTCAGCAAACATTTTTTCACCCAATCTTGATGATTTTTTCAGGTAATGATGAGTACACCAAAACCACTTGGCTCACCAAATTATGGTCTTCTAGGTTAAACCGTTCGTTTGCAATAACCGTTTTCATTTTTAGGTTTCAATCTGTTTTCTCCTATAGGGATACATGTATTTGGAACTCTAAATCAAACACGGTTTGTGCTAGCTCTTTGAAACTTGACACAATAAAGCAGTTTCAAGTTCTATCTCTATGGTTTGTTTGCTGTTGCTGTAGCCCTAAGCAGAGACTGGCGAAAATCACTTTCATTTAAAGGGGTTGCCAAGATTCCAAAAAACTACGTGTTTCCTGAAATCTCAGCAAACATTTTTTCACCCCATCTTGATGATTCTTTCAGGTCATGATCAGTATACCAGTACCACTTGGCTCACCAAATTTCGTTCTTCTAAGTTAAACCGTTCGTTTGCAGTAACCGTTTTGATTTTTAGGTTTCACTCTGTTTTCTCCTATAGGGATACATGTATTTGGAACTCTAAATCAAACACGGTTTGTGCTAGCTCTTTGAAACTTGACACAATAAATCAATTTCAAGTTCTCTCTCTATGCTTTGTTTGCTGTTGATGTAGCCCTAAGCAGAGACTGGCGAAAATCACTTTCATGGAAACGGGTTGCCAAGCTTCCAAAAAACTACGAGTTGCCTGAAATCTCAGCAAACATTTTTTCACCCAATCTTGATGATTCTTTCAGGTAATGATCAGTACACCAAAACCACTTGGCTCACCCAATTTGGGTCTTGTAGGTTAAACCGTTCATTTGCAGTAACCGGTTTCATTTTTAGGTTTCACTCTGTTTTCTCCTATAGGGATACATGTATTTGGAACTCTAAATCAAACATGGTTTGTGCTAGCTCTTTGAAACTTGACACAATAAAGCAGTTTCCAGTTCTATCTCTATGGTTTGTTTTCTGTTGATGTAGCCCTAAGCAGAGACTGGCGGACATGACTTCCATAGAAAGGCGTTGCCAAGCTTCCAAAAAACTACGAGTTGCCTGAAATCTCAGCAAACATTTTTTCACCCAATCTTGATGATTCTTTCAGGTAATGATCAGTATACCAAAAGCACTTGGCTCACCAAATTTCGTTTTTCTAGGTTAAACCGTTCGTTTGCAGTAACCGGTTTAATTTTTAGGTTTCACTCTGTTTTCTCCTATAGGGATACTTGTATTTGGAACTCTAAATCAAACACGGTTTGTGCTAGCTCTTTGAAACTTGACACAATAAAGCAGTTTCAAGTTCTATCTCTATGGTTTGTTTGCTGTTGATGTAGCCCTAAGCAGAGACTGGCGAAAATCACTTTCATTTAAAGGGGTTGCCAAGCTTCCAAAAAACTACGTGTTGCCTGAAATCTCAGCAAACATTTTTTCACCCCATCTTGATGATTCTTTCAGGTAATGATCAGTATACCAATACCACTTGGCTCAGCAAATTTCGTTCTTCTAGGTTAAACCGTTCGTTTGCAGTAACCATTTTCATTTTTATGTTTCACTCTTTTCTCCTATAGGGATACATGTATTTGGAACTCTAAATCAAACACGGTTTGTGCTAGCTCTTTGAAACTTGACAAAATAAAGCAGTTTCAAGTTCTATCTCTATGGTTTCTTTGCTGTTGATGTAGCCCTAAGCAGAGACTGGCGAAAATCACTTTCATTTAAAGGGGTTGCCAAGCTTCCAAAAAACTACGAGTAGCCTGAAATCTCAGCAAACATTTTTTCACCCAATTTTGATGATTCTTTAAGGTAATGATCAGTACACCAAAACCACTTGGCTCACCCAATTTCGTTCTTCTAGGTTAAACCGTTCGTTTGCAGTAACCGTTTTCATTTTTAGGTTTCACTCTGTTTTCTCCTATAGGGATACATGTATTTGGAACTCTAAATCAAACACGGTTTGTGCTAGCTTTTTGAAACTTGACACAATAAAGCAGTTTCAAGTTCTTTCTCTATGGTTAGTTTGCTGTTGATCTAGCCCTAAGCAGTTTCTGGCGAAAATCACTTTCATGGAAAAAGGTTGCCAAGTTTCCAAAAAACTACGAGTTGCCTGAAATCTCAGCAAACATTTTTTCACCCAATCTTGATGATTCTTTCAGGTAATGATCAGTACACCAAAACCACTTGGCTCAACATATTTCGTTCTTCTAGGTTAAACCGTTCGTTTGCAGTAACCGGTTTCATTTTTAGGTTTCACTCTTCTTTCTCCTATAGGGATACATGTATTTGGAACTCTAAATCAAACACGGTTTGTGCTAGCTCTTTGAAACTTGACACAATAAAGCAGTTTTCAGTTCTATCTCTATGGTTTGTTGGCTGTTGATGTAGCCCTAAGTAGAGACTGGCGAAAATCACTTTCATTTAAAGGGTTGCCAAGCTTCCAAAAAACTACGTGTTGCCTGAAATCTCAGCAAACATTTTTTCACCCAATCTTGATGGTTCTTTCAGGTAATGATCAGTATACCAATACCACTTGGCTCACCAAATTTCGTTCATCTAGGTTAAACCATTCGTTTGCAGTAACCGGTTTCATTTTTAGGTTTCACTCTGTTTTCTCCTATAGGGATACATGTATTTGGAACTCTAAATCAAACACGGTTTGTGCTAGCTCTTTGAAACTTTACACAGTAAAGCAGTTTCAAGTTCTATCTCTATGGTTTGTTTGCTGTTGATGTAGCCCTAAGCAGAGACTGGCGAAAATGACTTTCATGGAAAGGGGTTGCCAAGCTTCCAAAAAACTACGAGTTGCCTGAAATCTCAGCAAACATTTTTTCACCCAATCTTGATGATTCTTTCAGGTAATAATCAGTACACCAAAACCACTTGGCTCTCCAAATTTCGTTCCTCTAGGTTAAACCGTTCGTTTGCAGTAACCGGTTTCATTTTTAGGTTTCACTCTGTTTTCTCCTATAGGGATATATGTATTTGGAACTCTAAATCAAACACGGTTTGTGCTAGCTCTTTGAAACTTGACACAATAAAGCAGTTTCAAGTTCTATCTCTATGGTTTCTTTGCTGTTATGTAGCCCTAAGCAGAGACTGGCGAAAATCACTTTCATTTAAAGGGGTTGCCAAGCTTCCAAAAAACTACGAGTAGCCTGAAATCTCAGCAACCATTTTTTCACCCAATCTTGATGATTCTTTCCGGTAATGATCAGTACACCAAAACCATTTGGCTCACCAAATTTCGTTCCTCTAGGTTAACCGTTCGTTTGCAGTAACCGTTTTCATTTTTAGGTTTCACTCTGTTTTCTCCTATAGGGATACATGTATTTGGAACTCTAAATCACACACGGTTTGTGCTAGCTCTTTGAAACTTGACACAATAAAGCAGTTTCAAGTTCTATCTCTATGGTTTGTTTGCTGTTGATGTAGCCCTAAACAGTTTTGGCGAAAATCACTTTCATGTTAAAAGGTTGCCAAGTTTCCAAAAAACTACGAGTTGCCTGAAATCTCAACAAACATTTTTTCACCCAATCTTGATGATCATTCAGGTAATGATCAGTACACCAAAACCATTTGGCTCACCCAATTTCGTTCTTCAAGATTAAACCGTTCGTTTGCAGTAACCGGTTTCATTTTTAGGTTTCACTCTGTTTTCTCCTATAGGGATACATGTATTTGGAACTCTAAATCAAACAGGGTTTGTGCTAGCTCTTTGAAACTTGACACAATAAATCAATTTCAAGTTCTCTCTCTATGCTTTGTTTGCTGTTGATGTAGCCCTAAGCAGAGACTGGCGAAAATCACTTTCATGGAAAGGGGTTGCGAAGCTTCCAAAAAACTACAAGTTGCCTGAAATCTCAGCAAACATTTTTTCACCCAATCTTGATGATTCTTTCAGGTAATGATCAGTACATCAAAACCACTTGGCTGACCAAATTTCGTTCATCTAGGTTAAACTGTTCGTTTGCACTAACCGGTTTCATTTTTAGGTTTCACTCTGTTTTCTCCTATAGGGATACATGTATATGGAACTCTAAATCAAACACGGTTTTTGCTAGCTCTTTGAAACTTGACACAATAAAGCAGTTTCAAGTTCTCTCTCTATGCTTTGTTTGCTGTTTATGTAGCCCTAAGCAGAGACTGGCGAAAATCACTTTCATGGAAAGGGGTTGCGAAGCTTCCAAAAAACTACAAGTTGCCTGAAATCTCAGCAAACATTCTTTCACCCAATCTTGATGATTCTTTCAGGTAATGATGAGTACACCAAAACCACTTGGCTCACCTAATTTCGTTCATCTAGGTTTCAACCGTTCGTTTGCACTAACCAGTTTTATTTTTAGGTTTCACTCTGTTTTCTCCTATAGGGATACATGTATTTGGAACTGTAAATCAAACACGGTTTGTGCTAGCTCTTTGAAACTTGACACAGTAAAGCAGTTTCAAGTTCTATCTCTATGGTTTGTTTGCTGTTGATATAGCCCTAAGCAGAGACTCTCAAAAATCACTTTCATTTAAAGGGGTTGCCAAGCTTCCAAAAAAACTACGAGTTGCCTGAAATCTCAGCAAACATTTTTTCACCCAATCTTGATGATTTTTTCAGGTAATGATGAGTACACCAAAACCACTTGGCTCACCAAATTATGGTCTTCTAGGTTAAACCGTTCGTTTGCAATAACCGTTTTCATTTTTAGGTTTCACTCTGTTTTCTCCTATAGGGATACATGTATTTGGAACTCTAAATCAAACACGGTTTGTGCTAGCTCTTTGAAACTTGACACAATAAAGCAGTTTCAAGTTCTATCTCTATGGTTTTTTTGCTGTTTATGTAGCCCTAAGCAGAGACTGGCGAAAATCACTTTCATTTAAAGGGGTTGCCAAGATTCAAAAAAACTACGTGTTTCCTGAAATCTCAGCAAACATTTTTTCACCTCATCTTGATGATTCTTTCAGGTAATGATCAGTATACCAATACCACTTGGCTCACCAAATTTCGTTCTTCTAAGTTAAACCGTTCGTTTGCAGTAACCGTTTTCATTTTTAGCTTTCACTCTGTTTTCTCCTATAGGGATACATGTATTTGGAACTCTAAATCAAACATGGTTTGTGCTAGCTCTTTGAAACTTGACACAATAAAGCAGTTTCCAGTTCTATCTCTATGGTTTGTTTTCTGTTGATGTAGCCCTAAGCAGAGACTGGCGGACATGACTTCCATAGAAAGGCATTGCCAACCTTCCAAAAAACTACGAGTTGCCTGAAATCTCAGCAAACATTTTTTCACCCAATCTTGATGATTCTTTCAGGTAATGATCAGTATACCAAAAGCACTTGGCTCACCAAATTTCGTTCTTCTAGGTTAAACCGTTCGTTTGCAGTAACCGGTTTAATTTTTAGGTTTCACTCTGTTTTCTTCTATAGGGATACATGTATTTGGAACTCTAAATCAAACACGGTTTGTGCTAGCTCTTTGAAACTTGACACAATAAAGCAGTTTCAAGTTCTATCTCTATGGTTCGTTTGCTGTTGATGTAGCCCTAAGCAGAGACTGGCGAAAATCACTTTCATGAAAAGGGTTTGCTAAGCTTCCAAAAAACTACGAGTTGCCTGAAATCTCAGCAAACATTTTTTCACCCAATCTTGATGATTCTTTCAGGTAATGATCAGTACACCAAAACCACTTGGCTCACCAAATTTCGTTCTTCTAGGTTCAACCGTTCGTTTGCAGTAACCGGTTACATTTTTAGGTTTCACTCTGTTTTCTCCCATAGGGATACATGTATTTGGAACTGTAAATCAAACACGGTTTGTGCTAGCTCTTTGAAACTTGACACAATAAATCAATTTCAAGTTCTCTCTCTATGCTTTGTTTGCTGTTGATGTAGCCCTAAGCAGAGACTGGCGAAAATCACTTTCATGGAAAGGGGTTGCGAAGCTTCCCAAAAACTACAAGTTGCCTGAAATCTCAGCAAACATTTTTTCACCCAATCTTGATGATACTTTCAGGTAATGATGAGTACACCAAACCACTTGGCTCACCAAATTACGGTCTTCTAGGTTAAACCCTTCGTTTGCAATAACCGTTTTCATTTTTAGGTTTCACTCTGTTTTCTCCTATAGGGATACATGTATTTGGAACTCTAAATCAAAAACGGTTTGTGCTAGCTCTTTGAAACTTGACACAATAAAGCAGTTTCAAGTTCTATCTCTATGGTTTGTTTGCTGTTGATGTAGCCCTAAGTAGAGACTGGCGAAAATCACTTTCATTTAAAGGGGTTGCCAAGCTTCCAAAAAACTACGTGTTGCCTGAAATCTCAGCAAACATTTTTTCACCCCATCTTGATGATTCTTTCAGGTAATGATCAGTATACCAATACCACTTGGCTCAGCAAATTTCGTTCTTCTAGGTTAAACCGTTCGTTTGCAGTAACCATTTTCATTTTTAGGTTTCACTCTTTTCTCCTATAGGAATACATGTATTTGGAACTCTAAATCAAACACGGTTTGTTGTAGCTCTTTGAAACTTTACACAATAAAGCAGTTTCAAGTTCTATCTCTATGGTTTGTTTGCTGTTGATGTAGCCCTAAGCAGAGACTGGCGAAAATGACTTTCATGGAAAGGGGTTGCCAAGCTTCCAAAAAACTACGAGTTGCCTGAAATCTCAGCAAACATTTTTTCACCCAATCTTGATGATTCTTTCAGGTAATAATCAGTACACCAAAACCACTTGGCTCTCCAATTTTCGTTCCTCTAGGTTAAACCGTTCGTTTGCAGTAACCGGTTTCATTTTTAGGTTTCACTCTGTTTTCTCCTATAGGGATATATGTATTTGGAACTCTAAATCAAACACGGTTTGTGCTAGCTCTTTGAAACTTGACACAATAAAGCAGTTTCAAGTTCTATCTCTATGGTTTCTTTGCTGTTGATGTAGCCCTAAGCAGAGACTGGCGAAAATCACTTTCATTTAAAGGGGTTGCCAAGCTTCCAAAAAACTACGAGTAGCCTGAAATCTGAGCAAACATTTTTTCACCCAATCTTGATGATTCTTTCAGGTAATGATCAGTACACCAAAACCACTTGGCTCACCCAATTTCGTTCTTCTAGATTAAACCGTTCGTTTGCAGTAACCGTTTTCATTTTTAGGTTTCACTCTGTTTTCTCCTATAGGGATACATGTATTTGGAACTCTAAATCAAACACGGTTTGTGCTAGCTCTTTGAAACTTGACACAATAAAGCAGTTTCAAGTTCTATCTCTATGGTTTGTTTGCTGTTGATGTAGCCCTAAGCAGTTTCTGGCGAAAATCACTTTCATGGAAAAAGGTTGCCAAGTTTCCAAAAAACTACGAGTTGCCTGAAATCTCAGCAAACATTTTTTCACCCAATCTTGATGATCATTCAGGTAATGATGACTACACCAAAACCACTTGCCTCACCAAATTTCGTTCTTCTAGGTTAAACCGTTCGTTTGCAGTAACCGTTTTCATTTTTAGGTTTCACTCTGTTTTCTCCTATAGGGATACATGTATTTGAACTCTAAATCAAACAAGGTTTGTGCTGTCTCTTTGAAACTTGACACAATAAAGCAGTTTCAAGTTCTATCTCTATGGTTTGTTTGCTGTTGATGTAGCCCTAAGCAGAGATAAGCGAAAATAACTTTCATGGAAAGGGGTTGCCAAGCTTCCAAAAAACTACGAGTTGCCTGAAATCTCAGCAAACATATTTTCACCCAATCTTGATGATTGTTTCAGGTAATGATCAGTACACCAAAACCACTTGGCTCACCCAATTTCGTTCTTCTAGGTTAAACCGTTCGTTTGCAGTAACCGGTTTCGTTTTTAGGTTTCACTCTGTTTTCTCCTATAGGGATACATGTATTTGGAACTCTAAATCAAACACGGTTTGTGCTAGCTCTTTGAAACTGGACACAATAAAGCAGTTTCAAGTTCTATCTCTATGGTTTGTTTGCTGTTGATGTAGCCCTAAGCAGAGACTGGCGAAAATATCTTTCATGGAAAGGGGTTGCGAAGCTTCCAAAAAACTACGAGTTGCCTGAAATCTCAGCAAACATTTTTTCACCCAATCTTGATGATTCTTTCAGGTAATGATCAGTAAACCAAAACCACTTGGCTCACCAAATTTCCTTCTTCTAGGTTAAACCGTTCGTTTGCAGTGACCGTTTTCGTTTTTAGGTTTCACTCTGTTTTCACCTATAGGGATACATGTATTTGGAACTCTAAATCAAACACGATTTGTGCTAGCTCTTTGAAACTGGACACAATAAAGCAGTTTCAAGTTCTATCTCTATGGTTTGTTTGCTGTTGATGTAGCCCTAAGCAGAGACTGGCGAAAATATCTTTCATGGAAAGGGGTTGCCAAGCTTCCAAAAAAGAACGAATAGCCTAAAATCTCAACCAACATTTTTTCACCCAATCTTGATGATTCTTTCAGGTAATGATGAGTACACCAAAATCACTTGCCTCACCAAATTTCGTTCTTCTAGGTTAAACCGTTCGTTTGCAGTAACCGGTAACATATTTAGGTTTCACTCTGTTTTCTCCTATAGTAACACATGTATTTGGAACTCTAAATCAAACACGGTTTGTGCTAGCTCTTTGAATATTGACACAATACAGCAGTTTCAAGTTCTATCTGTATGGTTTGTTTGCTGTTGATGTAGCCCTAAGCAGAGACTGGCGAAAATCACTTTCATTTAAAGGGGTTACCAAGCCTCCAAAAAACTACGAGTTTCCTGAAATCTCAGCACACATTTTTTCACCCAATCTTGATGATTCTTATAGGTAATGATGAGTACACCAAAACCACTTGGCTCACCAAATTTCGTTCTTCTAGGTTAAACCGTTCGTTTGCAGTAACCGTTTTCATTTTTAGTTTTGACTCTGTTTTCTCCTATAGGGATACATGAATTTGGAACTCTAAATCAAACACGGTTTGTGCTAGCTCTTTGAAACTTGACACAATAAAGCAGTTTCAAGGTCTATTTCTATGGTTTGTTTGCTGTTTATGTAGCCCTAAGCAGAGACTGGCGAAAATCACTTTCATGAAAAGGGGTTGGTAAGCTTCCAAAAAACTACGAGTTGCCTGAAATCTCTGCAAACATTTTTTCACCTAATCTTGATGATTCTTTCAGATAATGATCAGTACACCAAAACCACTTGGCTCACCAAATTTCGTTCTTCTAGGTTAAACCGTTCGTTTGCAGTAACCAGTTTCATTTTTAGGTTTCACTCTGTTTTCTCCTATAGGAATACATGTATTTGGAACTCTAAATTAAAAACGGATTGTGTTAGCTCTTTGAAACTTGACACAATAAAGCAGTTTCAAGTTCTATCTCTATGGTTTGTTTGCTGTTGATGTAGCCCTAAGCAGAGACTGGCGAAAATCACTTTCATTTAAAGGGGTTACCAAGCTTCCAAAAAACTACGAGTTTCCTGAAATATCAGCAAACATTTTTTCACCCAAACTTGATGATTCTTTCAGGTAATGATCAGTACACCAAAACCACTTGGCTCACCCAATTTCGTTCTTCTAGGTTAAACCGTTCGTTTGCAGTAACCGGTTTCATTTTTAGGTTTCACTCTGTTTTCTCCTATAGGGATACGTGTATTTGGAACTGTAAATCAAACACGGTTTGTGCTAGCTCTTTGAAACTGGACACAATAAAGCAGTTTCAAGTTCTGTCTGTATGGTTTGTTTGCTGTTGATGTAGCCCTAAGCAGAGACTGGCGAAAATCACTTTCATTAAAAGGGATTGCTAAGCTTCCAAAAAACTACGAGTTGCCTGAAATCTCAGGAAACGTTTTTTCACCCAATCTTGATGATTCTTTCAGATAATGATCAGTACACCAAAACCACTTGGCTCACCAAATTTCCTTCTTCTAAGTTAAACAGTTCCTTCGCAGTAACCGTTTTCATTTTTAGGTTTCACTCTGTTTTCTCCTATAGGGATACATGTATTTGGAACTGTAAATCAAACACGGTTTGTGCTAGCTCTTTGAAACTTGACACAATAAAGCAGTTTCAAGTTCTATCTCTATGGTTTTTTTGCTGTTTATGTAGCCCTAAGCAGAGACTCACGAAAATCACTTTCATGAATAGGCGTTGCTAAGCTTCCAAAAAACTACGAGTTTCCTGAAATCTCAGCAAACATTTTTTCACCCAATTGTGATGATTCTTTCAGGTAATGATCAGTACACCAAAACCACTTGGCTCACCAAATTTCGTACTTCTAGGTTAAACCGTTCGTTTGCAGTAACCGGTTTCATTTTTAGGTTTCACCCTGTTTTCTCCTATAGGGATACATGTATTTGGAACTCTAAATCAAACACGGTTTGTGCTAGCTCTTTGAAACTGGACACAATAAAGCAGTTTCAAGTTCTCTCTGTATGGTTTGTTTGCTGTTGATGTAGCCCTAAGCAGAGAGTGGCGAAAATCACTTTCATGGAAAGGGGTTGCCAAGCTTCCAAAAAACTACGAGTTGCCTGAAATCTCAGCAAATATTTTTTTACCCAATCTTGATGATTTTTTCAGGTAATGATCAGTACACCAAAACCACTTGGCTCACCAAATTTCGTTCTTATAGGTTAAACCATTCATTTTCAGTAACCGGTTTCATTTTTAGGTTTCACTCTGTTTTCTCCTATAGGGATACATGTATTTGGAACTCTAAATCAAACACGGTTTTTGCTAGCTCTTTGAAACTTGACACAATAAAGCAGTTTCAAGTTCTTTCTCTATGGTTTGTTTGATGTTGATGTAGCCCTAAGCAGAGACTGGGGAAAATGACTTTCATGAAAAGGGGTTGCCAAGCTTTTAAAAAAGTACGAGTTGCCTGAAATCTCAGAAAACATTTTTTCACCCAATCTTGATGATTCTTTCAGGTAATGATGAGTACACCAAAACCACTTGTCTCACCAAATTTCGTTCTTCTAGGTTAAACCGTTCGTTTGCAGTAACCGGTTTAATTTTTAGGTTTCACTCTGTTTTCTCCTATAGGAACACATGTATTTGGAACTCTAAATCAAACACGGTTTGTGCTAGCTCTTTGAAAATTGACACAATAAAGCAGTTTCAAGTTCTATCTCTATGGTTTCTTTGCTGTTGATGTAGCCCTAAGCAGAGACTGGCGAAAATCACTTTCATTTAAAGGGGTTACAAAGCTTCCAAAAAACTACGAGTTTCCTGAAATCTCAGCACACATTTTTTTCACCCAATCTTGATGATTCTTTCAGGTAATGATGAGTACACCAAAACCACTTGCCTCACCAAATTTCGTTCTTCTAGGTTAAACCGTTCGTTTGCAGTAACCGTTTTCATTTTTAGGTTTCACTTTGTTTTCTCCTATAGGGATACATGTATTTGAACTCTAAATCAAACACGGTTTGTGCTAGCTCTTTGAAACTTGACACAATAAAGCAGTTTCAAGTTCTATCTCTATGGTTTGTTTACTGTTGATGTAGCCCTAAGCAGAGACTGGCGAAAATCACTTTCATGGAAAGGGGTTGCCAAGCTTCCAAAAAATTACGAGTTGCTTGAAATCTCAGCAAACATTTTTTCACCCAATCTTGATGATTCTTTCAGGTAATGATCAGTACACCAAAACCACTTGGGTCACCAAATTTCTTTCTTCTAGTTTAAACCGTTCGTTTGCAGTAACCGTTTTCATTTTTAGTTTTGACTCTGTTTTCTCCTATAGGGATACATGTATTTGGAACTCTAAATCAAACACGGTTTGTGCTAGCTCTTTAAAACTTGACACAATAAAGCAGTTTCAAGTTCTATCTCTATGGTTTGTTTGCTGTTGATGTAGCCCTAAGCAGAGACTGGTGAACATGACTTTCATGAAAAGGGGTTGCCAAGCTTTTAAAAAACTACGAGTTGCCTGAAATCTCAGCAAACATTCTTTCACCCAATCTTCATGATTCTTTCAGGTAATGATCAGTATACCAAAACCACTTGGCTCACCAAATTTCGTTCTTCTAGGTTAAACCGTTCGTTTGCAGTAACCGTTTTCATTTTTAGGTTTAACTCTGTTTTCTCCTATAGGGATACATGTATTTGGAACTCTAAATCAAACACGGTTTGTGCTAGCTGTTTGAAACGTGACACAATAAAGCAGTTTCAAGTTCTATCTCTATTGTTTGTTTGCTGTTGATGTAGCCCTAAGCAGAGATTGGCGAAAATCACTTTGATGGAAAGGGTTTGCGAAGCCCAAAAAACTACGAGTTGCCTGAAATCTCAGCAAACATTTTTTCACCCAATCTTCATGATTCTTTCAGGTAATGATCAGTACACCAAAACCACTTGGCTCACCAAATTTCGTTCTTCTAGGTTAAACCGTTCGTTTGCAGTAACCGTTTTCATTTTTAGGTTTCACTCTGTTTTCACCTATAGGGATACATGTATTTGGAACTCTAAATCAAACACGGTTTGTGCTAGCTCTTTGAAACTTGACACAATAAAGCAGTTTCAAGTTCTATCTCTATGGTTTGTTTGCTGTTATGTAGCCCTAAGCAGAGACTGGCGAAAATCACTTTCAGGAAAAGGGGTTTCTAAGCCTCCCAAAAACTACGACTTGCCTGAAATCTCAGCAAACGTTTTTTCACCCAATCTTGATGATTCTTTCAGATAATGATCAGTACATCAAAACCACTTGGCTCACCAAATTTCGTTCTTCTAGGTTAAACAATTTGTTTGCAGTAACCGTTTTCATTTTTAGGTTTCACTCTGTTTTCTCCTATAGGGATACATGTATTTGGAACTCTAAATCAAACACGGTTTGTGCTAGCTCTTTGAAACTTGACACAATAAAGCAGTTTCAAGTTCTATCTCTATGGTTTGTTTGCTGTTGATGTAGCCCTAAGCAGAGACTGGCGAACATGACTTTCATGAAAAGGGGTTGCCAAGCTTTTAAAAAACAACGAGTTGCCTGAAATCTCAGCAAACATTCTTTCACCCAATCTTGATGATTCTTTCAGGTAATGATCAGTACACCAAAACCACTTGGCTCACCAAATTTCATTCTTCTAAGTTAAACCGTTCGTTTGCAGTAACTGTTTTCATTTTTAGGTTTCACTCTGTTTTCACCTATAGGGATACATGTATTTGGAACTCTATATCAAACAAGGTTTTGCTACCTCTTTGAAACTTGACACAATAAAGCAGTTTCAAGTTGTATCTCTATGATTTGTTTGCTGTTGATGTATCCCTAAGCAGAGACTGGCGAAAATCACTTTCATGAAAAGGGGTTGCTAAGCTTCAAAAGAACTACGAGTTCCCTGAAATCTAAGCAAACATTTTTTCACCCAATCTTGATGATTCTTTCAGGTAATGATCAGTACACCAAAACCACTTGGCTCACCAACTTTCGTTCTTCTAGGTTAAACCGTTCATTTGCAGTAACCGGTTTCATTTTTAGGTTTCACTCTGTTTTATCCTATAGGGATACATGTATTTGGAACTCTAAATCCAACACGGTTTGTGCTAGCTCTTTGAAACTTGACACAATAAAGCAGTTTCAAGTTTTATGTCTATGGTTTGTTTGCTGTTGATGTAGCCCTAAGCAGAGACTGGCGAAAATCACTTTCATGGAAAGGGGTTGCCAAGCTTCCAAAAAACTACGAGTTGCCTGAAATCTCAGCAAACATTTTTTCACCCAATCTTCATGATTCTTTCAGGTCATGATCAGTACACCAAAACCACTTGGCTCACCAACTTTCGTTCTTCTAGGTTAAACCGTTCGTTTCCAGTAACCGGTTTCATTTTTAGGTTTCACTCTGTTTTATCCTATAGGGATACATGTATTTGGAACTCTAAATCCAACACGGTTTGTGCTAGCTCTTTGAAACTGGACAAAATAAGGCAGTTTCAAGTTCTGTCTGTATGGTTTGTTTGCTGTTGATGTAGCCCTAAGGAAAGACTGGCGAAAATGACTTTCATGGAAAGGGGTTGCCAAGCTTCCAAAAAACTACGAGTTGCCTGAAATCTCAGCCAACATTTTTTCACCCAATCTTGATGATTCTTTCAGGTAATGATCAGTACACCAAAACCACTTGGCTCACCAAATTTCGTTCTTCTAAGATAAACCGTTCGTTTGCAGTAACCGGTTTCATTTTTAGGTTTCACTCTGTTTTCTCCTATAGGGATACAGGTATTTGAAATCTAAATCAAACACGGTTTGTGCTAGCTCTTTGAAACTTGACACAATAAAGCTGTTTCAAGTTCTATCTCTATGGTTTGTTTGCTGTTGATGTAGCCCTAAGCAGAGACTGGCGAAAATCACTTTCATGGAACGGTGTTGCCAAGCTTCCAAAAAACTACGAGTTGCCTGAAATCTCAGCAAACATTTTTTCACCCAATCTTGATGATTCTTTCAGGTAATGATCAGTACACCAAAACCACTTGGCTCACCAAATTTCGTTCTTCTAGGTTAAACCGCTCGTTTGCAGTAACCGTTTTCATTTTTAGTTTTGACTCTGTTTTCTCCTATAGGGATACATGTATTTGGAACTCTAAATCAAACACGGTTTGTGCTAGCTCTTTGAAACTTGACAAAATAAAGGAGATTCAAGTTCTATCTCTATGGTTTGTTTGGTGTTATGTAGCCCTAAGCAGAGACTGGCGAAAATCACTTTCATGAAAAGGGGTTTCTAAGCCTCCCAAATACTACGACTTGCCTGAAATCTCAGCAAACGTTTTTTCCCCCAATCTTGATGATTCTTTCAGATAATGATCAGTACACCAAAACCACTTGGCTCACCGAATTTCGTTCTTCTAGGTTAAACCATTTGTTTGCAGTAACCGTTTTCATTTTTAGGTTTCACTGTGTTTTCTCCTATAGGGATACATGTATTTGGAACTCTAAATCAAACACGGTTTGGGCTAGCTCTTTGAAACTTGACACAATAAAGCAGTTTCAAGTTCTATCTCTATGGTTTGTTTGCTGTTGATGTAGCCCTAAGCAGAGACTGGCGAAAATCACTTTCATGGAAACAGGTTGCCAAGCTTCCAAAAAACTACGAGTTGCCTGAAATCACAGCAAACATTTTTCACCCAATCTTGATGATTCTTTCAGGTAATGATGAGTACACCAAAACCACTTGGCTCACCCAATTTCGTTCTTCTAGGTTAAACAGTTCGTTTGCAGTAACCGGTTTCATTTTTAGGTTTCACTCTGTTTTCTCCAATAGGGGTACATGTATTTGGAACTCTAAATCAAACACGGTTTGTGCTAGCTCTTTGAAACTGGACACAATAAAGCAGTTTCAAGTTCTATTTCTATGGATTGTTTGCTGTTGATGTAGCCCTAAGCAGGGACTGGCGAAAATGACTTTCATGGAAAGGGGTTGCCAAGCTTCCAAAAAACTACGAGTTGCATAAAATCTCAGCAAACATTTTTTCACCCAATCTTGATGATTCTTTCAGGAAATGATCAGTACACCAAAATCACTTGGCTCACCAAATTTCGTTCTTCTAGGTTAAACCGTTCGTTTGCAGTAACCTGTTTCATTTTAGGTTTCACTCTGTTTTCTCCTATACGGATACATGTATTTGGAACTCTAAATCAAACACGGTTTGTGCTAGCTCTTTGAAACTTGACACAATAAAGCAGTTTCAAGTTCTGTCTCTATGGTTTGTTTGCTGTTGATGTAGCCCTAAGCAGAGACTGGCGAAAATCACTTTCATGGAAAGGGGTTGCCAAGCTTTCAAAAAACAACGAGTTGCCTGAAATCTCAGCAAACATTTTTTCACCCAATCTTGATGATTCCTTCAGGTAATGATTAGTACACCAAAACCACTTGGCTCACCAAATTTCTTTCTTCTAGGTTAAACCGTTCGTTTGCAGTAACCGGTTGCATTTTTAGGTTTCACTCTGTTTTCTCCTATAGGGATACATGTATTTGGAACTCTAAATCAAACACGGTTTGTGTTAGCTCTTTGAAACTGGACACAATAAGGCAGTTTCAAGTTCTGTCTGTATGGTTTGTTTGCTGTTGATGTAGCCCTAAGGAAAGACTGGCGAAAATGACTTTCATGGAAAGGGGTTGCCAAGCTTCCAAAAAACTACGAGTTGCCTGAAATCTCAGCCAACATTTTTTCACCCAATCTTGATGATTCTTTCAGGTAATGATCAGTACACCAAAACCACTTGGCTCACCAAATTTCGTTCTTCTAAGATAAACCGTTCGTTTGCAGTAACCATTTTCATTTTTAGGTTTCACTCTGTTTTCTCCTATAGGGATACATGTATTTGGAACTCTAAATCAAACACGGTTTGTCCTAGCTCTTTGAAACTTGACAAAATAAAGCAGTTTCAAGTTCTGTCTCTATGGTTTGTTTGCTGTTGATGTAGCCATAAGCAGAGACTGGCGAAAATCACTTTCATGGAAAGGGGTTGCCAAGCTTCCAAAAAACTACGAGTTGCCTGAAATCTCAGCAAACATTTTTTCACCCAATCTTGATGATACTTTAGGTAATGATCAGTACACCAAAACCACTTGGCTCACCAAATTTCGTTCTTCTAGGTTAAACCTTTCATTGCAGTAACCGGTTTCATTTTTAGGTTTCACTCTGTATTCTCCTATAGGGTTACATGTATTTGGAACTCTAAATCAAACACGGTTTGTGCTAGCTCTTTGAAACTTGACACAATAAAGCAGTTTCGAGTTCTATCTCTATGGTTTGTTTGCTGTTGATGTAGCCCTAAGCAGAGACTGGCGAACATGACTTGCATGGAAAGGGGTTTTCGCGAAGCATCCAAAAAACTACGAGTTGCCTGAAATCTCAGCAAACATTTTTTCACCCAATCTTGATGATTCTTTCAGGTAATGATCAGTATACCAAAACCACTTGGGTCACCAAATTTCGTTCTTCTAGGTTAAACCGTTCATTTGCAGTTACCGGTTTCATTTTTAGGTTTCACTCTGTTTTCTCCTATAGGGATACATGTATTTGGAACTCTAAATCAAACACGGTTTGTGTTAGCTCTTTGAAACTTGACACAATAAAGCAGTTTCAAGTTCTATCTCTTTGGTTTGTTTGGTGTTGATGTAGCCCTAAGCAGAGACTGGCGAAAATCACTTTCATGGAAAGGGGTTGCCAAGCTTCCAAAAAACTACGAGTTGCCTGAAATCTCAGCAAACATTTTTTCACCCAATCTTGATGATTCTTTCAGGTAATGATCAGTACACCAAAACCACTTGGCTCACCAAATTTTGTTCTTCTAGGTTAAACCTTTCGTTTGCAGTAACCGGTTTCATTTTTAGGTTTCACTCTGTATTCTCCTATAGGGTTACATGTATTTGGAACTCTAAATCAAACACGGTTTGTGCTAGCTCTTTGAAACTTGACACAATAAAGCAGTTTCGAGTTCTATCTCTATGGTTTGTTTGCTGTTTATGTAGCCCTAAGCAGAGACTGGCGAACATGACTTTCATGGAAAGGGGTTTTCGCGAAGCTTCCAAAAAACTACGAGTTCCCTGAAATGTCAGCAAACATATTTTCACCCAATCTTGATTATTCTTTCAGGTAATGATCAGTACACCAAAACCACTTGGCTCACCCAATTTCGTTCTTCTAGGTTAAACCATTCGTTTGCAGTAACCGTTTTCATTTTCAGGTTTCACTCTGGTTTCTCCTATAGGGATACATGTATTTGGAACCCTAAATCAAACACGGTTTGTGCTAGCTCTTTGAAATTTGACACAATAAAGCAGTTTCCAGTTCTATCTCTATGGTTTGTTTGCTGTTGATGTAGCCCTAAGCAGAGACTGGCGAACATGACTTTCATGGAAAGGGGTTGCCAAGCTTCCAAAAAACTACGAGTTGCCTGAAATCTCAGCAAACATTTTTTCACCCAATCTTGATGATTCTTTCAGGTAATGATCAGTATATGAAAACCACTTGGCTCACCAAATTTCATTCTTCTAGGTTAAACCGTTTGTTTGCAGTAACCGGTTTCATTTTTAGGTTTCACTCTGTTTTCTCCTATAGGGATACATGTATTTGGAACTCTAAATCAAACACGGTTTGTGCTAGCTCTTTGAAACTTGACACAATAAAGCAGTTTCAAGTTCTATCTCTATGGTTTGTTTTCTGTTGATGTAGCCCTAAGCAGAGACTGGCGAACATGACTTGCATGGAAAGGGGTTTTCGCGAAGCATCCAAAAAACTACGAGTTGCCTGAAATCTCAGCAAACATTTTTTCACCCAATCTTGATGATTCTGTCAGGTAATGATCAGTATACCAAAACCACTTGGGTCACCAAATTTCGTTCTTCTAGGTTAAACCGTTCATTTGCAGTTACCGGTTTCATTTTTAGGTTTCACTCTGTTTTCTCCTATAGGGATACATGTATTTGGAACTCTAAATCAAACACGGTTTGTGTTAGCTCTTTGAAACTTGACACAATAAAGCAGTTTCAAGTTCTATCTCTTTGGTTTGTTTGGTGTTGATGTAGCCCTAAGCAGAGACTGGCGAAAATCACTTTCATGGAAAGGGGTTGCCAAGCTTCCAAAAAACTACGAGTTGCCTGAAATCTCAGCAAACATTTTTTCACCCAATCTTGATGAATCTTTCAGGTAATGATCAGTACACCAAAACCACTTGGCTCACCAAATTTTGTTCTTCTAGGTTAAACCTTTCGTTTGCAGTAACCGGTTTCATTTTTAGGTTTCACTCTGTATTCTCCTATAGGGTTACATGTATTTGGAACTCTAAATCAAACACGGTTTGTGCTAGCTCTTTGAAACTTGACACAATAAAGCAGTTTCGAGTTCTATCTCTATGGTTTGTTTGCTGTTGATGTAGCCCTAAGCAGAGACTGGCGAACATGACTTTCATGGAAAGGGGTTTGCGCGAAGCTTCCAAAAAACTACGAGTTCCCTGAAATGTCAGCAAACATATTTTCACCCAATCTTGATGATTCTTTCAGGTAATGATCAGTACACCAAAACCACTTGGCTCACCCAATTTCGTTCTTCTAGGTTAAACCATTCGTTTGCAGTAACCGTTTTCATTTTCAGGTTTCACTCTGGTTTCTCCTATAGGGATACATGTATTTGGAACCCTAAATCAAACACGGTTTGTGCTAGCTCTTTGAAATTTGACACAATAAAGCAGTTTCCATTCTATCTCTATGGTTTGTTTGCTGTTGATGTAGCCCTAAGCAGAGACTGGCGAACATGACTTTCATGGAAAGGGGTTGCCAAGCTTCCAAAAAACTACGAGTTGCCTGAAATCTCAGCAAACATTTTTTCACCCAATCTTGATGATTCTTTCAGGTAATGATCAGTATATGAAAACCACTTGGCTCACCAAATTTCGTTCTTCTAAGATAAACCGTTCGTTTGCAGTAACCATTTTCATTTTTAGGTTTCACTCTGTTTTCTCCTATAGGGATACATGTATTTGGAACTCTAAATCAAACACGGTTTGTCCTAGCTCTTTGAAACTTGACAAAATAAAGCAGTTTCAAGTTCTGTCTCTATGGTTTGTTTGCTGTTGATGTAGCCATAAGCAGAGACTGGCGAAAATCACTTTCATGGAAAGGGGTTGCCAAGCTTCCAAAAAACTACGAGTTGCCTGAAATCTCAGCAAACATTTTTTCACCCAATCTTGATGATACTTTCAGGTAATGATCAGTACACCAAAACCACTTGGCTCACCAAATTTCGTTCTTCTAGGTTAAACCTTTCATTGCAGTAACCGGTTTCATTTTTAGGTTTCACTCTGTATTCTCCTATAGGGTTACATGTATTTGGAACTCTAAATCAAACACGGTTTGTGCTAGCTCTTTGAAACTTGACACAATAAAGCAGTTTCGAGTTCTCTCTCTATGGTTTGTTTGCTGTTGATGTAGCCCTAAGCAGAGACTGGCGAACATGACTTTCATGGAAAGGGGTTTTCGCGAAGCTTCCAAAAAACTACGAGTTCCCTGATATGTCAGCAAACATATTTTCACCCAATCTTGATGATTCTTTCAGGTAATGATCAGTACACCAAAACCACTTGGCTCACCCAATTTCGTTCTTCTAGGTTAAACCATTCGTTTGCAGTAACCGTTTTCATTTTCAGGTTTCACTCTGGTTTCTCCTATAGGGATACATGTATTTGGAACCCTAAATCAAACACGGTTTGTGTTAGCTCTTTGAAACTTGACACAATAAAGCAGTGTCAAGTTCTATCTCTTTGGTTTGTTTGGTGTTGATGTAGCCCTAAGCAGAGACTGGCGAAAATCACTTTCATGGAAAGGGGTTGCCAAGCTTCCAAAAAACTACGAGTTGCCTGAAATCTCAGCAAACATTTTTTCACCCAATCTTGATGAATCTTTCAGGTAATGATCAGTACACCAAAACCACTTGGCTCACCAAATTTTGTTCTTCTAGGTTAAACCTTTCGTTTGCAGTAACCGGTTTCATTTTTAGGTTTCACTCTGTATTCTCCTATAGGGTTACATGTATTTGGAACTCTAAATCAAACACGGTTTGTGCTAGCTCTTTGAAACTTGACACAATAAAGCAGTTTCGAGTTCTATCTCTATGGTTTGTTTGCTGTTGATGTAGCCCTAAGCAGAGACTGGCGAACATGACTTTCATGGAAAGGGGTTTGCGCGAAGCTTCCAAAAAACTACGAGTTCCCTGAAATGTCAGCAAACATATTTTCACCCAATCTTGATGATTCTTTCAGGTAATGATCAGTACACCAAAACCACTTGGCTCACCCAATTTCGTTCTTCTAGGTTAAACCATTCGTTTGCAGTAACCGTTTTCATTTTCAGGTTTCACTCTGGTTTCTCCTATAGGGATACATGTATTTGGAACCCTAAATCAAACACGGTTTGTGCTAGCTCTTTGAAATTTGACACAATAAAGCAGTTTCCAGTTCTATCTCTATGGTTTGTTTGCTGTTGATGTAGCCCTAAGCAGAGACTGGCGAACATGACTTTCATGGAAAGGGGTTGCCAAGCTTCCAAAAAACTACGAGTTACCTGAAATCTCAGCAAACATTTTTTCACCCAATCTTGATGATTCTTTCAGGTAATGATCAGTATATGAAAACCACTTGGCTCACCAAATTTCATTCTTCTAGGTTAAACCGTTTGTTTGCAGTAACCGGTTACATTTTTAGGTTTCACTCTGTTTTCTCCTATAGAGATACATGTATTTGGAACTCTAAATCAAACACGGTTTGTGCTAGCTCTTTGAAACTTGACACAATAAAGCAGTTTCAAGTTCTATCTCTATGGTTTGTTTTCTGTTGATGTAGCCCTAAGCAGAGAGTGGCGAGAATCACTTTCATGGAAAGGGGTTGCCAAGCTTCCAAAAAACTACGTGTTGCCTGAAATCTCAGCAAACATTTTTTCACCCAATCTTGATGATTCTCTAAGGTAGTGATCAGTATACCAAAACCACTTGGATCACCAAATTTCGTTCTTCTAGGTTAAACCGTTCGTTTGCAGTAACCGTTTTCATTTTTCGGTTTCACTCTGTTTTCTCCTATAGGGATACATGTATTTGGAACTCTAAATCAAACACGGTTTGTGCTAGCTCTTTGAATCTTGACAAAATAAAGCAGTTTCAAGTTCTAACTCTATGGTTTGTTTGCTGTTGATGTAGCCCTAAGCAGAGACTGGCGAAAATGACTTTCATGGAAAGGGGTTGCCAAGCTTCCAAAAAACTACGAGTTGCCTGAAATCTCAGCAAACATTTTTTCACCCAATCTTGATGATTCTTTCAGGTAATGATCAGTACACCAAATCCACTTAGCTCACCAAATTTCGTTCTTCTAGGTTAAACCTTTCGTTTGCAGTAACCGGTTTCATTTTTAGGTTTCACTCTGTATTCTCCTATAGGGTTACATGTATTTGGAACTCTAAATCAAACACGGTTTGTGCTAGCTCTTTGAAACTTGACACAATAAAGCAGTTTCGAGTTCTATCTCTATGGTTTGTTTGCTGTTGATGTAGCCCTAAGCAGAGACTGGCGAACATGCCTTTCATGGAAAGGGGTTTTCGCGAAGCTTCCAAAAAACTACGAGTTCCCTGAAATGTCAGCAAACATATTTTCACCCAATCTTGATGATTCTTTCAGGTAATGATCAGTACACCAAAACCACTTGGCTCACCCAATTTCGTTCTTCTAGGTTAAACCATTCGTTTGCAGTAACCGTTTTCATTTTCAGGTTTCACTCTGGTTTCTCCTATAGGGATACATGTATTTGGAACCCTAAATCAAACACGGTTTGTGCTAGCTCTTTGAAATTTGACACAATAATGCAGTTTCCAGTTCTATCTCTATGGTTTGTTTGCTGTTGATGTAGCCCTAAGCAGAGACTGGCGAACATGACTTTCATGGAAAGGGGTTGCCAAGCTTCCAAAAAACTACGAGTTGCCTGAAATCTCAGCAAACATTTTTTCACCCAATCTTGATGATTCTTTCAGGTAATGATCAGTATATGAAAACCACTTGGCTCACCAAATTTCATTCTTCTAGGTTAAACCGTTTGTTTGCAGTAACCGGTTTCATTTTTAGGTTTCACTCTGTTTTCTCCTATAGGGATACATGTATTTGGAACTCTAAATCAAACACGGTTTGTGCTAGCTCTTTGAAACTTGACACAATAAAGCAGTTTCAAGTTCTATCTCTATGGTTTGTTTTCTGTTGATGTAGCCCTAAGCAGAGAGTGGCGAGAATCACTTTCATGGAAAGGGGTTGCCAAGCTTCCAAAAAACTACGTGTTGCCTGAAATCTCAGCAAACATTTTTTCACCCAATCTTGATGATTCTTTAAGGTAGTGATCAGTATACCAAAACCACTTGGCTCACCAAATTTCGTTCTTCTTGGTTAAACCGTTCGTTTGCAGTAACCGTTTTCATTTTTAGGTTTCACTCTGTTTTCTCCTATAAGGATACATGTATTTGGAACTCTAAATCAAACACGGTTTGTGCTAGCTCTTTGAATCTTGACAAAATAAAGCAGTTTCAAGTTCTAACTCTATGGTTTGTTTGCTGTTGATGTAGCCCTAAGCAGAGACTGGCGAAAATCACTTTCATGGAAAGGGGTTGCCAAGCTTTCAAAAAACAACGAGTTGCCTGAAATCTCAGCAAACATTTTTTCACCCAATCTTGATGATTCCTTCAGGTAATGATTAGTACACCAAAACCACTTGGCTCACCAAATTTCTTTCTTCTAGGTTAAACCGTTCGTTTGCAGTAACCGGTTGCATTTTTAGGTTTCACTCTGTTTTCTCCTATAGGGATACATGTATTTGGAACTCTAAATCAAACACGGTTTGTGTTAGCTCTTTGAAACTGGACACAATAAGGCAGTTTCAAGTTCTGTCTGTATGGTTTGTTTGCTGTTGATGTAGCCCTAAGGAAAGACTGGCGAAAATGACTTTCATGGAAAGGGGTTGCCAAGCTTCCAAAAAACTACGAGTTGCCTGAAATCTCAGCCAACATTTTTTCACCCAATCTTGATGATTCTTTCAGGTAATGATCAGTACACCAAAACCACTTGGCTCACCAAATTTCGTTCTTCTAAGATAAACCGTTCGTTTGCAGTAACCGTTTTCATTTTTAGGTTTCACTCTGTTTTCTCCTATAGGGATACATGTATTTGGAACTCTAAATCAAACACGGTTTGTCCTAGCTCTTTGAAACTTGACAAAATAAAGCAGTTTCAAGTTCTGTCTCTATGGTTTGTTTGCTGTTGATGTAGCCATAAGCAGAGACTGGCGAAAATGACTTTCATGGAAAGGGGTTGCCAAGCTTCCAAAAAACTACGAGTTGCCTGAAATCTCAGCACACACTTTTTCACCCAATCTTGATGATACTTTCAGGTAATGATCAGTACACCAAAACCACTTGGCTCACCAAATTTCGTTCTTCTAGGTTAAACCTTTCATTGCAGTAACCGGTTTCATTTTTAGGTTTCACTCTGTATTCTCCTATAGGGTTACATGTATTTGGAACTCTAAATCAAACACGGTTTGTGCTAGCTCTTTGAAACTTGACACAATAAAGCAGTTTCGAGTTCTATCTCTATGGTTTGTTTGCTGTTGATGTAGCCCTAAGCAGAGACTGGCGAACATGACTTGCATGGAAAGGGGTTTTCGCGAAGCATCCAAAAAACTACGAGTTGCCTGAAATCTCAGCAAACATTTTTTCACCCAATCTTGATGATTCTTTCAGGTAATGATCAGTATACCAAAACCACTTGGGTCACCAAATTTCGTTCTTCTAGGTTAAACCGTTCATTTGCAGTTACCGGTTTCATTTTTAGGTTTCACTCTGTTTTCTCCTATAGGGATACATGTATTTGGAACTCTAAATCAAACACGGTTTGTGTTAGCTCTTTGAAACTTGACACAATAAAGCAGTGTCAAGTTCTATCTCTTTGGTTTGTTTGGTGTTGATGTAGCCCTAAGCAGAGACTGGCGAAAATCACTTTCATGGAAAGGGGTTGCCAAGCTTCCAAAAAACTACGAGTTGCCTGAAATCTCAGCAAACATTTTTTCACCCAATCTTGATGATTCTTTCAGGTAATGATCAGTACACCAAAACCACTTGGCTCACCAAATTTTGTTCTTCTAGGTTAAACCTTTCGTTTGCAGTAACCGGTTTCATTTTTAGGTTTCACTCTGTATTCTCCTATAGGGTTACATGTATTTGGAACTCTAAATCAAACACGGTTTGTGCTAGCTCTTTGAAACTTGACACAATAAAGCAGTTTCGAGTTCTATCTCTATAGTTTGTTTGCTGTTGATGTAGCCCTAAGCAGAGACTGGCGAACATGACTTTCATGGAAAGGGGTTTGCGCGAAGCTTCCAAAAAACTACGAGTTCCCTGAAATGTCAGCAAACATATTTTCACCCAATCTTGATGATTCTTTCAGGTAATGATCAGTACACCAAAACCACTTGGCTCACCCAATTTCGTTCTTCTAGGTTAAACCATTCGTTTGCAGTAACCGTTTTCATTTTCAGGTTTCACTCTGGTTTCTCCTATAGGGATACATGTATTTGGAACCCTAAATCAAACACGGTTTGTGCTAGCTCTTTGAAATTTGACACAATAAAGCAGTTTCCAGTTCTATCTCTATGGTTTGTTTGCTGTTGATGTAGCCCTAAGCAGAGACTGGCGAACATGACTTTCATGGAAAGGGGTTGCCAAGCTTCCAAAAAACTACGAGTTGCCTGAAATCTCAGCAAACATTTTTTCACCCAATCTTGATGATTCTTTCAGGTAATGATCAGTATATGAAAACCACTTGGCTCACCAAATTTCATTCTTCTAGGTTAAACCGTTTGTTTGCAGTAACCGGTTTCATTTTTAGGTTTCACTCTGTTTTCTCCTATAGGGATACATGTATTTGGAACTCTAAATCAAACACGGTTTGTGCTAGCTCTTTGAAACTTGACACAATAAAGCAGTTTCAAGTTCTATCTCTATGGTTTGTTTTCTGTTGATGTAGCCCTAAGCAGAGAGTGGCGAGAATCACTTTCATGGAAAGGGGTTGCCAAGCTTCCAAAAAACTACGTGTTGCCTGAAATCTCAGCAAACATTTTTTCACCCAATCTTGATGATTCTTTAAGGTAGTGATCAGTATACCAAAACCACTTGGCTCACCAAATTTCGTTCTTCTTGGTTAAACCGTTCGTTTGCAGTAACCGTTTTCATTTTTAGGTTTCACTCTGTTTTCTCCTATAGGGATACATGTATTTGGAACTCTAAATCAAACACGGTTTGTGCTAGCTCTTTGAATCTTGACAAAATAAAGCAGTTTCAAGTTCTAACTCTATGGTTTGTTTGCTTTTGATGTAGTCCTAAGCAGAGACTGGCGAAAATGACTTTCATGGAAAGGGTTTGCCAAGCTTCCAAAAAACTACGAGTTGCCTGAAATCTCAGCAAACATTTTTTCACCCAATCTTGATGATTCTTTCAGGTAATGATCAGTACACCAAAACCACTTGGCTCACCAAATTTCGTTCTTCTAGGTTAAACTTTTCGTTTGCAGTAACCGGTTTCATTTTTAGGTTTCACTCTGTATTCTCCTATACGGTTACATGTATTTGGAACTCTAAATCAAACACGGTTTGTGCTAGCTCTTTGAAACTTGACACAATAAAGCAGTTTCGAGTTCTATCTCTATGGTTTGTTTGCTGTTGATGTAGCCCTAAGCAGAGACTGGCGAACATGACTTTCATGGAAAGGGGTTTTCGCGAAGCTTCCAAAAAACTACGAGTTCCCTGAAATGTCAGCAAACATATTTTCACCCAATCTTGATGATTCTTTCAGGTAATGATCAGTATACCAAAACCACTTGGCTCACTAAATTTCGTGCTTCTTGGTTAAACCGTTCATTTGCAGTAACCGTTTTCATTTTTAGGTTTCACTCTGTTTTCTCCTATAGGGATACATGTATTTGGAACTCTAAATCAAACACGGTTTGTGCTAGCTCTTTGAATCTTGACAAAATAAAGCAGTTTCAAGTTCTAACTCTATGGTTTGTTTGCTGTTGATGTAGCCCTAAGCAGAGACTGGCGAAAATGACTTTCATGGAAAGGGTTTGCCAAGCTTCCAAAAAACTACGAGTTGCCTGAAATCTCAGCAAACATTTTTTCACCCAATCTTGATGATTCTTTCAGGTAATGAAAGTACACCAAAACCACTTGGCTCACCAAATTTCGTTCTTCTAGGTTAAACTTTTCGTTTGCAGTAACCGGTTTCATTTTTAGGTTTCACTCTGTATTCTCCTATACGGTTACATGTATTTGGAACTCTAAATCAAACACGGTTTGTGCTAGCTCTTTGAAACTTGACACAATAAAGGAGTTTCGAGTTCTATCTCTATGGTTTGTTTGCTGTTGATGTAGCCCTAAGCAGAGACTGGCAAACAAGACTTTCATGGAAAGGGGTTTTCGCGAAGCTTCCAAAAAACTACGAGTTCCCTGAAATGTCAGCAAACATATTTTCACCCAATCTTGATGATTCTTTCAGGTAATGATCAGTATACCAAAACCACTTGGCTCACTAAATTTCGTGCTTCTTGGTTAAACCGTTCATTTGCAGTAACCGTTTTCATTTTTAGGTTTCACTCTGTTTTCTCCTATAGGGATACATGTATTTGGAACTCTAAATCAAACACGGTTTGTGCTAGCTCTTTGAATCTTGACAAAATAAAGCAGTTTCAAGTTCTAACTCTATGGTTTGTTTGCTGTTGATGTAGCCCTAAGCAGAGACTGGCGAAAATGACTTTAATGGAAAGGGGTTGCCAAGCTTCCAAATAACTACGAGTTGCCTGAAATCTCAGCAAACATTTTTTCACCCAAACTTGATGATTCTTTCAGGTAATGATCAGTAAACCAAAACCACTTGGCTCACCCAATTTCGTTCTTCTAGGTTAAACCGTTCGTTTGCAGTAACCGTTTTCATTTTTAGGTTTCACTCTGTTTTCTCCTATAGGGATACATATATTTGAAAATCTAAATCAAACACGGTTTGTGCTAGCTCTTTGAAACTTGACACAATAAAGCAGTTTCAAGTTCTATCTCTCTGGTATGTTTGCTGTTGATGTAGCCCAAAGCAGAGACTGGCGAAAATGACTTTCATGGAAAGGGGTTGCCAAGCTTCAAAAAAACTACGAGTTCCCTGAAATCTCAGCAAACATTTTTTCACCCAATCTTGATGATTCTTTCAGGTAATGATCAGTACACCAAAACCACTTGGCTCACCCAATTTCGTTATTCTAGGTTAAACCGTTCGTTTGCAGTAACCGTTTTCATTTTTAGGTTTCACTCTGTTTTCTCCTATAGGGATACATGTATTTGGAACTCTAAATGAAACACGGTTTTTGCTAGCTCTTTGGAACCTGACACAATAAAGCAGTTTCAAGTTCTATCTGTATGGTTTGTTTGCTGTTGATGTAGCCCTAAGAAGAGACTGGCGAAAGTCACTTTCATGGAAAGGGGTTGCCAAGCATCCAAAAAACTACGAGTTGCCTGAAATCACAGCAAACATTTTTCACCCAATCTTGATGATTCTTTCAGGTAATGATGAGTACACCAAAACCACTTGGCTCACCAAATTTCGTTCTTCGAGGTTAAACCGTTCATTTGTAGTAACCGTTTTCATTTTTAGGTTTCACTCTGTTTTCTCCTATAGGGATACATGTATTTGGAACTCTAAATCAAACATGGTTTGAGCTAGCTCTTTGAAACTTGACACAATAAAGCAGTTTCAAGTTCTATCTCTATGGTGTGTTTGCTGTTGATGTAGCCCTAAGCACAGAGTGGCGAAAATCACTTTTATTTAAAGTGGTTGCCAAGCTTCCCAAAAACTAAGAGTTGCCTGAAATCTCAGCACACATTTTTTTACCCAATCTTGATGATTCTTCAGGTAATGATCAGTACACCAAAACCAATAGGCTCACGAAGTTTCGTTCTTCTAGGTTAAACCGTTCGTTTGCAGTAACCGTTTTCACTTTTAGGTTTCACTCTGTTTTCTCCTATAGGGATACATGTATTTGGAACTCTAAATCAAACACGGTTTGTGCTAGCTCTTTGAAACTTGACACAATAAAGCAGTTTCAAGATCTATCTCTATGGTTTGTTTGCTGTTGATGTAGCCCTAAGCAGAGACTGGCGAAAATGACTTTCATGGAAAGGGGTTGCCAAGCTTCCAAAAAACAACGAGTTTCCTGAAATCTCAGCAAACATTTTTTCACCCAATCTTGATATTTCTTTCAGGTAATGATCAGTACACCAAAACCACTAGGCTCACCAAGTTTCGTTCTTCTAGGTTAAACCGTTCGTTTGCAGTAACCGTTTTTATTTTTAGGTTTCACTTTGTTTTCTCCGATAGGGATACATGTATTTGGAACTCTAAATCAAACAGGGTTTGTGCTAGCTCTTTGAAACTTGACAGAATAAAGCAGTTTTAGGTTCTATCTCTCTGGTTTGTTTGCTGTTGATTTATCCCTAAGCAGAGACTGGCGAAAATCACTTTCATGGAAAGGGGTTCCCAAGCTTCCAAAAAACTAGGTGTTGCCTGAAATCTCAGAAAACATTTTTTCACCCAATATTGATGATACTTTCAGGTAATGATGAGTACACCAAAACGACTTGGCTCACCAAATTTTGTTCTTCTATGTTAAACCATTCGTTTGCAGTAACCGTTTTTATTTTTAGGTTTCACTGTTTTCTCCTATAGGGATACATGTATTTCGAACTCTAAATCAAACACGGTTTATGCTAGCTCTTTGAAACTTGACACAATAAAGCAGTTTCAAGTTCTATCTCTATGGTTTGTTTGCTGTTGATGTAGCCCTAAGCAGAGACTGGCGAAAATCACTTTCATGGATAGAGGTTGCCAAGCTTCCAAAAAAACTACGAGTTTCCTGAAATCTCAGCAAACATTTTTTCACCCAATTTTGATGATTCTTTCAGGTAATGATCAGTACACCAAATCCACTTGGCTCACAAAATTTCGTTCTTCTAGGTTAAACCGTTCGTTTGCAGTAACCGTTTTCACTTTTAGGTTTCACTCTGTTTTCTCCTATAGGGATACATGTATTTGGAACTCTAAATCAAACACGGTTTGTGCTAGCTCTTTGAAACTTGACACAATAAAGCAGTTTCAAGTTCTAACTCTATGCTTTGTTTGCTGTTGATGTAGCCCTAAGCAAGGACTGGCGAAAATCACTTTAATGTGTAGACGTTGCCAAGCTTCCAAAAAACTACGAGTTGCCTGAAATCTCAGCAAATATTTTTCACCCAATCTTGATGATTCTTTCAGGTAATGATCAGTACACCAAAACCACTTGGCTCACCCAATTTCGTTCTTCGAGGTTAAACCGTTCGTTTGCAGTAACCGTTTTCATTTTTAGGTTTCACTCTGTTTTCTCCTATAGGGATACATGTATTTGGAACTCTAAATCAAACACGGTTTGTGCTAGCTCTTTGAAACTTGACACAATAAAGCAGTTTGAAGTTCTATCTCTATGGTTTGTTTGCTGTTGATGTAGCCCTAAGCAGAGACTGGCGAAAATCACTTTCATTTAAAGGGGTTGCCAAGCTTCCAAAAATCTACGAGTTGCCTGAAATCTCAGCACACATTTTTTCACCCAATCTTGATGATTCTTAAGGTAATGATCAGTACACCAAAACCACTTGGCTCACCAAATTTTGTTCTTCTAGGTTAAACCGTTCATTTGCAGTAACCGTTTTCATTTTTAGGTTTCACTCTGTTTTCTCCTATAGGGATACATGTATTTGGAACTCTAAATCAAACACGATTTGTGCTAGCTCTTTGAAACTTGACACAATAAAGCAGTTTCAAGTTCTATCTGTATGGTTTGTTTGCTGTTGATGTAGCCCTACACAGAGACTGGCGAAAATCACTTTCATGGATAGAGGTTGCCAAGCGTCCAAAAGAATTACGAGTTTCCTGAAATCTCAGCAAACATTTTTTCACCCAATTTTGATGATTCTTTCAGGTAATGATCAGTACACCAAAACCACTTGGCTCACCAAATTTCGTTCTTCTAGGTTAAACCTTTCATTTGCAGTAACCGTTTTCATTTTTAGGTTTCACTCTGTTTTCTCCTATAGGGATACATGTATTTGGAACTCTAAATCAAACACGGTTTGTGCTAGCTCTTTGAAACTTGACACAATAAAGCAGTTTCAAGATCTTTCTCTATGGTTTGTTTGCTGTTGATGTAGCCCTAAGCAGAGACTGGCGAAATCACTTTCATGGATAGAGGTTGCCAAGCTTCCAAAAAAACTACGAGTTTCCTGAAATCGTAGCAAACATTTTTTCACCCAATTTTGATGAATCTTTCAGGTAATGATCACTACACCAAAACCACTTGGGTCACCAAATTTCGTTCTTCTAGGTTAAACCGTTCGTTTGCAGTAACCGTTTTCATTTTTAGGTTTCCCTCTGTTTTCTCCTATAGGGATACATGTATTTGGAACTCTAAATCAAACACGGTTTGTGGTTGCTCTTTGGAACTTGACACAATAAAGCAGTTTGAAGTTGTATCTCTATGGTTTGTTTGCTGTTGATGTAGCCCTAAGCAGAGATTGGCGAAAATCACTTTCATGGAAAGGGGTTGCCAAGCTTCCAAAAAACTACGAGTTGCCTGAAATCTCAGCCAACATTTTTTCACCCAATCTTGATGATTCTTTCAGGTAATGATCAGTACACCAAAACCACTTGGGTCACCAAATTTCGCTCTTCTAGGTTAAACCGTTCGTTTGCAGTAACCGTTTTCATTTTTAGGTTTCACTCTGTTTTCTGCTATAGGGATACATGTATTTGGAACTCTAAATCAAACACAGTTTGTGGTACCTCTTTGAAACTTGACACAATAAAGCAGTTTCAAGTTCTATCTCTATGGTTTGTTTGCTGTTGATGTAGCCCTACGCAGAGAGTGGCGAAAATCACTTTCATGGAAAGGGGTTGCCTAGCTTCCAAAAAACTATGAGTTGCCTGAAATCTCAGCAAACATTTTTTCACCCAATCTTGATGATTCTTTCAGGTAATGATTAGTACACCAAAACCACTTGGCTCACCAAATTTCGTTCTTCTAGTTTAAATCGTTCGTTTGCAGTAACAGTTTTCATTTTTAGGTTTCACTCTGTATTCTTCTATAGAGATACATGTATTTGGAACTCTAAATGAAACACGGTATGTGCTAGCTCTTTGAAACTTGACACAATAAAGCAGTTTCAAGTTCTATCTCTATGGTTTGTTTGCTGTTGATGTAGCCCTAAGCAGAGACTGGCGAAAATCACTTTCATGGAAAGGGGTTGCCAAGCTTCCAAAAAACTACGATTTGCCTGAAATCTCACCCAACATTTTTTTACCCAATCTTGATGATTCTTTCAGGTAATGCTCAGTACACCAAAACCACTTGGCTCACCAAATTTCGTTTTTGTATGTTAAACCATTCGTTTGCAGTAACCGTTTTCATTTTTAGGTTTCACTCTGTTTTCTCCTATAGGGATTCAGGTTTTTGGAACTCTAAATCAAACAGGGTTTGTGCTAGCTCTTTGAAACTTGACACAATAAAGAAGTTTCAAGTTCTATCTCTATGGTTTATTTGCTGTTGATGTAGCCCTAAGCAGAGACTGGCGAAAATCACTTTCATGGAAAGGGGTTGCCAAGCTTCCAAAAAACTACGAGTTGCCTGAAATCTCAGCCAACATTTTTTCACCCAATCTTGATGATTCTTTCAGGTAATGATCTGTACACCAAATCAACTTGGCTCACCAAATTTCGTTCTTATAGGTTAAACCATTCGTTTGCAGTAACCGTTTTCATTTTTAGGTTTCACTCTGTTTTCTACTATAGGGATACATGTATTTGGAACTCTAAATCAAACACGGTTTTTGCTAGCTCTTTGAAACTTGACACAATAAAGCAGTTTCAAGTTCTATCTCTATGGTTTGTTTGCTGTTGATGTAGCCCTACGCAGAGAGTGGCGAAAATCACTTTCATGGAAAGGGGTTGCCTAGCTTCCAAAAAACTATGAGTTCCCTGAAATCTCAGCAAACATTTTTTCACCCAATCTTGATGATTCTTTCAGGTAATGATTAGTACACCAAAACCACTTGGCTCACCAAATTTCGTTCTTCTAGTTTAAATCGTTCGTTTGCAGTAACAGTTTTCATTTTTAGGTTTCACTCTGTTTTCTTCTATAGAGATACATGTATTTGGAACTCTAAATGAAACACGGTATGTGCTAGCTCTTTGAAACTTGACACAATAAAGAAGTCTCAAGTTCTATCTCTATGGTTTGTTTGCTGTTGATGTAGCCCTAAGCAGAGACAGGAGAAAATCACTTTCATGGAAAGGGGTTGCCAAGCTTCCAAAAAACTATGAGTTGCCTGAAATCTCAGCAAACATTTTTTCACCCAATCTTGATGATTCTTTCAGGTAATGATCAGTACACCAAAACCACTTGGCTCACCAAATTTCGTTCTTCTAGGTTAAACCATTCGATTGCAGTAACCGTTTTCATTTTTAGGTTTCACTCTGTTTTCTCTTATAGGGATACATGTATTTGGAACTCTAAATCAAACACGGTTTGTGTTAGCTCTTTGAAACTTGACACAATAAAGCAGTTTCAAGTTCTATCTCTATTTTTTGTTTGCTGTTGATGTAGCCCTAAGTAGAGACTGGCGAAAATCACTTTCATGGAAAGGGGTTGCCAAGCTTCCAAAAAACTACGAGTTGCCTGAAATCTCAGCCAACGATTTTTCACCCAATCTTGATGATTCTTTCAGGTAATGATCAGCACACCAAAAACACTTGGGTCACCAAATTTAGTTCTTCTAGGTTAAACCGTTCGTTTGCAGTAACCGTTTTCATTTTTAGGTTTCACTCTGTTTTCTCCTATACGGATACATGTATTTGGAACTCTAAATCAAACACGTTTTGTGCTAGCTCTTTGAAACTGGACACAATAAAGCAGTTTCAAGTTCTATCTCTATGGTTTGTTTGCTGTTGATGTAGCCCTAAGCAGAGACTGGCGAAAATCACTTTCATGGAAAGGGGTTGCCAAGCTTCCAAAAAACTACGAGTTGCCTGAAATCTCAGCCAACATTTTTTTACCCAATCTTGATGATTCTTTCAGGTAATGCTCAGTACACCAAAACCACTTGGCTCACCAAATTTCGTTTTTCTATGTTAAACCATTCGTTTGCAGTAACCGTTTTCCTTTTTACGTTTCACTCTGTTTTCTCCTATAGGGATACATGTTTTTGGAACTCTAAATCAAACAGGGTTTGTGCTAGCTCTTTGAAACTTGACACAATAAAGAAGTTTCAAGTTCTATCTCTATGGTTTATTTGCTGTTGATGTAGCCCTAAGCAGAGACTGGCGAAAATCACTTTCATGGAAAGGGGTGGCCAAGCTTCCAAAAAACTACGAGTTGCCTGAAATCTCAGCCAACATTTTTTCACCCAATCTTGATGATTCTTTCAGGTAATGATCTGTACACCAAATCAACTTGGCTCACCAAATTTCGTTCTTATAGGTTAAACCATTCGTTTGCAGTAACCGTTTTCATTTTTAGGTTTCACTCTGTTTTCTCCTATAAGGATACATGTATTTGGAACTCTAAATCAAACACGGTTTGTGCTAGCTCTTTGAAACTTGACACAATAAAGAAGTTTCAAGTTCTATCTCTATGGTTTGTTTGCTGTTGATGTAGCCCTAAGCAGAGACTGGCGAAAATCACTTTAATAGAAAGGGGATGCCAAGCTTCCAAAAAACTACGAGTTGCCTGAAATGTCAGCCAACATTTTTTCACCCAATCTTGATGCTTCTTTCAGGTAATGATCAGTACACCAAAACAACTTGGCTCACCAAATTTCGTTATTCTAGGTTAAACCGTTCGTTTGCAGTAACCGATTTCATTTTTAGGTTTCACTGTTTTCTCCTATAGGGATACATGTATTTGGAACCCTAAATCAAACACGGTTTGTGGTAGCTATTTGGAACTTGACACAATAAAGCAGTTTGAAGTTCTATCTCTATGGTTTGTTTGCTGTTGATGTAGCCCTAAGCAGAGACTGGCTAAAATCACATTCATTGAAACAGGTTGCCAAGCTTCCAAAAAACTACAAGTTTCCTGAAATCTCAGCAAACATTTTTTGACCCAATCTTGATGATTCTTTCAGGTAATGATCAGTACACCAAAACCACTTGGCTCACCAAATTTCGTTCTTCTAGGTTAAACCGTTCGTTTGCAGTAACCGTTTTCCTTTTTAGGTTTCACTCTGTTTTCTCCTATAGGGATACATGTATTTGGAAGTCTAAATCAAACACGGTTTGTGCTAGCTCTTTGAAACTTGACACAATAAAGTAGTTTCAAGTTCTATCTCTATGGTTTGTTTTCTGTTGATGTAGCCTTAAGCAGAGAGTGGCGAGAATCACTTTCATGGAAAGGGGTTGCCAAGCTTCCAAAAAAACTACGAGTTTCCTGAAATCTCAGCCAACATTTTTTCACCCAATCTTGATGATACTTTCAAGAAATGATGAGTACACCAAAACCACTTGGCTCACCAAATTTCGTTCTACTAGGTTAAACCGTTCATTTGCAGTAACCGTTTTCATTTTTAGGTTTCACTCTGTTTTCTCCTATAAAGATACATGTATTTGGAACTCTAAATCAAACACGGTTTGTGCTAGCTCTTTGAAACTTGACACAATAAAGCAGTTTCAAGTTCTATTCTATGGTTTGTTTGCTGTTGATGTAGCCCTAAGCAGAGACTGGCGAAAATCACTTTCATGGAAAGGGGTTGCCAAGCTTCCAAAAAACTGCGAATTGCCTGAAATTTCAGCCAACATTTTTTCACCCAATCTTGATGATTCTTTCAGGTAATGATCAGTACACCAAAACCACTTGGCTCACCAAATTTCGTTCTTCTAGTTTAAACCGTTCGTTTGCAGTAACCGTTTTCATTTTTAGGTTTCACTCTGTTTTCTCCTATAGGGATACATGTATTTGGAACTCTAAATCAAACACGGTTTGTGCTAGCTCTTTGAAACTTGACACAATAAAGCAGTTTCAAGATCTATCTCTATGGTTTGTTTGCTGTTGATGTAGCCCTAAGCAGAGACTGGCGAAAATCACTTTCATGGATAGAGGTTGCCAAGCTTCCAAAAAAACTACGAGTTTCCTGAAATCTCAGCAAACATTTTTTCACCCAATTTTGATGAATCTTTCAGGTAATGATCAGTACACCAAAACCACTTGGGTCACCAAATTTCGTTCTTCTAGGTTAAACCGTTCGTTTGCAGTAACCGTTTTCATTTTTAGGTCCCCTCTGTTTTCTCCTATAGGGATACATGTATTTGGAACTCTAAATCAAACACGGTTTGTGCTAGCTCTTTGAAACTTGACACAATAAAGCAGTTTCAAGTTCTATCTCTATGGTTAGTTTGGTGTTGATGTAGCCCTAAGCAGAGACTGGCGAAAATCACTTTCATGGAAAGGGGTTGCCAAGCTTCCAAAAAACTACGAGTTGCCTGAAATCTCAGCGAACATTTTTTCACCCAATCTTGATGATTCTTTCAGGTAATGATCAGTACCCCAAAACCACTTGGCTCACCAAATTTCGTTTTTCTATGTTAAACCATTCGTTTACAGTAACCGTTTTCCTTTTTAGGTTTCACTCTGTTTTCTCCTATAGGGATACATGTTTTTGGAACTCTAAATCAAACAGGGTTTGTGCTAGCTCTTTCAAACTTGACACAATAAAGAAGTTTCAAGTTCTATCTCTATGGTTTATTTGCTGTTGATGTAGCCCTAAGCAGAGACTGGCGAAAATCACTTTCATGGAAAGGGGTGGCCAAGCTTCCAAAAAACTACGAGTTGCCTGAAATCTCAGCAAACATTTTTTCACCCAATCTTCATGATTCTTTCAGGTAATGATCTGTACACCAAATCAACTTGGCTCACCAAATTTCGTTCTTATAGGTTAAACCATTCGTTTGCAGTAACCGTTTTCATTTTTATGTTTCACTCTGTTTTCTCCTATAGGGATACATGTATTTGGAACTCTAAATCAAACACGGTTTGTGCTAGCTCTTTGAAACTTGACACAATAAAGCAGTTTCAAGTTCTATCTCTATGGTTTGTTTGCTGTTGATGTAGCCCTAAGCAGAGACTGGCGAAAATCCCTTTCATGGAAAGGGGTTGCCAAGCTTCCAAAAAACTACGAGTTGCCTGAAATCTCAGCAAACATTTTTTCACCCAATCTTGATGATTTTTTCAGGTAATGATCAGTACACCAAAACCATTTGGCTCACCAAATTTCATACTTCTAGTTTAAACTGTTCGTTTGCAGTAACCGTTTTCATTTTTAGGTTTCACTGTTTTCTCCTATAGGGATACATGTATTTGGAACTCTAAATCAAACACGGTTTGTGCTAGCTCTTTGAAACTTGACAAAATAAAGCAGTTTCAAGTTCTTTCTCTATGGTTTGTTTGCTGTTGATGTAGCCCTAAGCAGAGACTGTCGAAAATCACTTTAATAGAAAGGGGTTGCCAAGATTCCAAAAAACTACGAGTTGCCTGAAATCTCAGCCAACATTTTTTCACCCAATATTGATGCTTCTTTCAGGTAATGATCAGTATACCAAAACCACTTGGCTCACCAAATTTCGTTCTTCTAGGTTAAACCGTTCGTTTGCAGTAACCGATTTCATTTTTAGGTTTCACTGTTTTCTCCTATAGGGATACATGTATTTGGAACCCTAAATCAAACACGGTTTGTGGTAGCTCTTTGGAACTTGACACAATAAAGCAGTTTGAAGTTCTATCTCTATGGTTTGTTTGCTGTTGATGTAGCCCTAAGCAGAGACTGGCTAAAATCACATTCATTGAAACAGGTTGCCAAGCTTCCAAAAAACTACGAGTTTCCTGAAATCTCAGCAAACATTTTTTGACCCAATCTTGATGATTCTTTCAGGTAATGATCAGTACACCAAAACCACTTGGCTCACCAAATTTCGTTCTTCTAGGTTAAACCGTTCGTTTGCAGTAACCGTTTTCCTTTTTAGGTTTCACTCTGTTTTCTCCTATAGGGATACATGTATTTGGAAGTCTAAGTCAAACACGGTTTGTGCTAGCTCTTTGAAACTTGACACAATAAAGCAGTTTCAAGTTCTATCTCTATGGTTTGTTTTCTGTTGATGTAGCCCTAAGCAGAGACTGGCGAAAATCACTTTCATGGAAAGGGGTTGCCAAGCTTCCAAAAAACTGCGAATTGCCTGAAATCTCAGCCAACATTTTTTCACCCAATCTTGATGATTCTTTCAGGTAATGATCAGTACAACAAAACCACTTGGCTCACCAAATTTCGTTCTTCTAGGTTAAACCGTTCGTTTACAGTAACCGTTTTCATTTTTAGGTTTCACTCTGTTTTCTCCTATAGGGATACATGTATTTAGAACTCTAAATGAAACACGGTTTGTGCTAGCTCTTTGAAACTTGACACAATAAAGCAGTTTCAAGTTCTATCTCTATGGTTTGTTTGCTTTTGATGTAGCCCTAAGTAGAGACTGGCTAAAATCACATTCATGGAAACGGGTTTCCAAGCTTCCAAAACACTACGAGTTTCCTGAAATCTCAGCAAACATTTTTTTCACCCAATTTTGATGATTCTTTCAGGTAATGATCAGTACACCAAAACCACTTGGCTGACCAAATTTCGTTCTTCTAGGTTAAACCGTTCGTTTGCAGTAACCGTATTCATTTTTAGGTTTCACTCTGTTTTCTCCTATAGGGATACATGTATTTGGAACTCTAAATCAAACACGGTTTGTGCTAGCTCTTTGAAACTTGACACAATAAAGCAGTTTCAAGATCTATCTCTATGGTTTGTTTTCTGTTGATTTAGCCCTAAGCAGAGAGTGGCGAGAATCACTTTCATGGAAAGGGGTTGCCAAGCTTCCAAAAAAACTACGAGTTTCCTGAAATCTCAGCAAACATTTTTTCACCCAATTTTGATGAATCTTTCAGGTAATGATCAGTACACCAAAACCACTTGGGTCACCAAATTTCGTTCTTCTAGGTTAAACCGTTCGTTTGCAGTAACCGTTTTCATTTTTAGGTCTCCCTCTGTTTTCTCCTATAGGGATACATGTATTTGGAACTCTAAATCAAACACGGTTTGTGCTAGCTCTTTGAAACTTGACACAATAAAGCAGTTTCAAGTTCTATCTCTATGGTTAGTTTGCTGTTGATGTAGCCCTAAGCAGAGACTGGCGAAAATCACTTTCATGGAAAGGGGTTTCCAAGCTTCCAAAAAACTACGAGTTGCCTGAAATCTCAGCGAACATTTTTTCACCCAATCTTGATGATTCTTTCAGGTAATGCTCAGTACACCAAAACCAATTGGCTCACCAAATTTCGTTTTTCTATGTTAAACCGTTCGTTTGCAGTAACCGTTTTCCTTTTTAGGTTTCACTCTGTTTTCTCCTATAGGGATACATGTTTTTGGAACTCTAAATCAAACAGGGTTTGTGCTAGCTCTTTGAAACTTGAAACAATAAAGAAGTTTCAAGTTCTATCTCTATGGTTTATTTGCTGTTGATGTAGCCCTAAGTAGAGACTGGCGAAAATCACTTTCATGGAAAGGGGTGGCCAAGCTTCCAAAAAACTACGAGTTGCCTGAAATCTCAGCCAACATTTTTTCCCCCAATCTTGATGATTCTTTCAGGTAATGATCTGTACACCAAATCAACTTGGCTCACCAAATTTCGTTCTTATAGGTTAAACCATTCGTTTGCAGTAACCGTTTTCATTTTTAGGTTTCACTCTGTTTTCTCCTATAGGGATACATGTATTTGGAACTCTAAATCAAACACGGTTTGTGCTAGCTCTTTGAAACTTGACACAATAAAGCAGTTTCAAGTTCTATCTCTATGGTTTGTTTGCTGTTGATGTAGCCCTAAGCAGAGACTGGCGAAAATCCCTTTCATGGAAAGGGGTTGCCAAGCTTTTAAAAAACTACGAGTTGCCTGACATCTCAGCAAACATTTTTTCACCCAATCTTGATGATTTTTTCAGGTAATGATCAGTACACCAAAACCATTTGGCTCACCAAATTTCATACTTCTAGTTTAAACTGTTCGTTTGCAGTAACCGTTTTCATTTTTAGGTTTCACTCTGTTTTCTCCTATAGGGATGCATGTATTTGGAACTCTAAATCAAACACGGTTTGTGCTAGCTCTTTGAAACTTGACACAATGAAGCAGTTTCAAGTTCTATCTCTATGGTTTGTTTGCTGTTGATGTAGCCCAAAGCAGAGACTGTCGAAAATCACTTTCATTTAAAGGGGTTGCCAAGCTTCCAAAAAACTACGTGTTGCATGAAATCTCAGCAAACATTTTTTCACCCAATCTTGATGATTCTTTCAGGTAATGATCACTATACCAAAACCACTTGGCTCACCAAATTTCGTTCTTCTAGGTTAAACCGTTCGTTTGCAGTAACCGTTTTCATTTTTAGGTTTCACTCTGTTTTCTCCTATAGGGATACATGTATTTGGAACTGTAAATCAAACACGGTTTGTGCTAGCACTTTGAAACTTGACCCAATAAAGCAGTTTCAAGTTCTATCTCTATAGTTTGTTTGCTGTTGACGTAGCCCTAAGCACAGACTGGCAAAAATCACTTTGATGGAAAGGGGTTGCCAAACTTTAAAAAAACTACGAATTGCCTAAATATCTCAGCAAACATTTTTTCACCCAAACTTGATGATTCTTTCAGGTAATGATCAGTACACCCAAACCTCTAGGCTCACCAAGTTTCGTTCTTCTAGGTTAAACCGTTCGTTTGCAGTAACCGTTTTCATTTTTAGGTTTCACTCTGTTTTCTTCTATAGGGATACATGTATTTGGAACTCTAAATCAAACAGGGTTTGTGCTAGTTCTTTGAAACTTGACACAATAAAGCAGTTTCAAGTTCTATCTCTATGGTTTGTTTTCTGTTGATGTAGCCCTAAGCAGAGACTGGCGAAAATCACTTTCATGGAAAGGGGTTTCCAAGCTTCCAAAAAACTACGAGTTGCCTGAAATGTCAGCAAACATTTTTTCACCCAATCTTGATGATTCTTTCACGTAATGATGAAAACACCAAAACCACTTGGCTCATTAAATTTCGTTCTTCTAGGTTAAACCGTTCGTTTGCAGTAACCGTTTTCAATTTTAGGTTTCACTCTGTTTTCTCCTATAGGGATACATGTATTTGGAACTCTAAGTCAAACACGGTTTCTGATAGCGCTTTGACACTTGACACAATAAAGCAGTTTCAAGTTCTATCTCTATGTTTTGTTTGCTTTGATGTAGCCCTAAGCAGAGACTGGCGAAAATCACTTTCATGGAAAGGGGTTGCCAAGCTTCCAAAAAACTTCGAGTTGCCTGAAATCAGAGCCAACATTTTTTCACCCAATCTTGATGATTCTTTTCGGTAATGATCAGTACACCAAAACCACAAGGCTCACCAAATTTCGTTCTTCTAGGTTAAACCGTTCGTTTGCAGTAACCGTTTTCATTTTTAGGTTTCACTCTGTTTTCTCCTATAGGGATGCATGTATTTGGAACTCTAAATCCAACACGGTTTGTGCTAGCTCTTTGAAACTTGACACAATAAAGCAGTTTCAAGTTTTATCTCTATGGTTTGTTTGCTGTTGATGTAGCGCTAAGCAGAGACTGGCGAAAATCACATTCATGGAAAGGGGTTGCCAAGCTTCCAAAAAACTACGAGTTGCCTGTAATCTCAGCAAACATTTTTTCACCCAATCTTGATGATTCTTGCAGGTAACGATCAGTACACCACAACCACTTGGCTCACCATATTTCGTTCTTCTAGGTTAAACTGTTCGTTTGCAGTAACCGTTTTCATTTTTAGGTTTCACTCTGTTTTCTCCTATAGGGATACATGCATTTGGAACTCTAAATCAAACACGGTTTGTGCTAGCTCTTTGAAACTTGACACAATAAAGCAGTTTCAAGTTCTATCTCTATGGTTTGTTTGCTGTTGATGTAGCCCTAAGCAGAGACTGGCGAAAATCACTTTCATGGAAAGGGGTTGCTAAGCTTTTAAAACCTACGAGTTGCCTGAAATCTCAGCCAACATTTTTTCACCCAATCTTGATGATTCTTTCAGGTAATGATCAGTCACTAAAACCACTTGGCTCACCACATTTTGTTCTTCTTGTTTAAACCGTTCGTTTACAGTAACCGTTTTCATTTTTAGGATTTACTCTGTTTTCTCTTATAGGGATACATGTATTTGGAACTCTAAATCAAACACGGTTTGTGCTAGCTCTTTGAAACTTGACACAATAAAGCAGTTTCAAGTTCTATCTCTATGGTTTGTTTGCTGTTGATGTAGCCCTAAGCAGAGACTGGCGAAAATCACTTTCATGGAAAGGGGTTGCCAAGCTTCCAAAAAACTACGAGTTTCCTGAAATCTCAGCAAAAATTTTTTCACACAATCTTGATGATTCTTTCAGGTAATGATCAGTACACCAAAACCACTTGGCTAACCAAATTTCGTTTTTCTAGGTTAAACCGTTCGTTTGCAGTAACCGTTTTCATTTTTAGGTTTCACTCTGTTTTCTCCTATAGGGATACATGTATTTGGAACTCTAAATCAAACACGGTTTGTGCTAGCTCTTTGAAACTTGACACAATAAAGCAGTTTCAAGTTCTATCTCTATGGTTTGTTTGCTGTTGATTTAGCCCTAAGCAGAGAGTGGCGAAAATCACTTTCATGGAAAGGGGTTGCCAAGCTTCCAAAAAACTACGAGTTGCCTGAAATCTCAGCAAACATTTTTTCACCCAATCTTGATGATTGTTTCCGGTAATGATAGGTACACCAAAACCACTTGGCTCACCAAATTTCGTTCTTCTAGGTTAAACCGTTCGTTTGCAGTAACCGTTTACATTTTTAGGTTTCACTCTGTTTTCTCCTTTAGGGATACATGTATTTGGAACTCTAAATCAAACACGGTTTGTGCTAGCTCTTTGAAACTTGACACAATAAAGAAGTTTCAAGTTTTATCTCTATGGTTTGTTTGCTGTTGATGTAGCCCTAAGCAGAGACTGGCGAAAATCACTTTCATGGAAAGGGGTTGCCAAGCTTCCAAAAAACTACGAGTTGCCTGAAATCTCAGCCAACATTTTTTCACCCAATCTTGATGATTCTTTCAGGTAATGATCAGTACACCAAAACCACTTGGATCACCAAATTTCGTTCTTCTATGTTAAACCGTTCATTTGCAGTAACCGTTTTCATTTTTAGGTTTCACTCTGTTTTCTCCTATAGGGATACATGTATTTGGAACTCTAAATGAAAAACGGTTTGTGCTGTATCTTTGAAACTTGACCCAATAAAGCAGTTGCAAGTTCTATCTCTATGGTTTGTTGGCTGTTGATGTAGCCCTAAGCAGAGAGTGGCGAAAATAACTTTCATGGAAAGGTGTTGCCAAGCTTCCTATAAACGACGAGCGCCTGAAATCTCAGCAAACATTTTTTCACCCAATCTTGATGATTCTTTCAGGTAATGAACTGTACACCAAAACCACTAAGCTCACCAAGTTTCGTTCTTCTGGGTTAAACCGTTCGTTTGCAGTAACCGTTTTCATTTTAAAGTTTCACTCTGTTTTCTCCTATAGGGATACATGTATTTGAAACTCTAAATCAAACACGGTTTGTGCTAGCTCTTTGAAACTTGACACAATAAAGCAGATTCAAGTTTTATCTCTATGGTTTGTTTGCTGTTGATGTAGCCCTAAGCAGAGAGTGGCGAATATCACTTTCATGGAAAGAGGTTGCCAAGCTTCCAAAAAACTGCGAGTTGAATGAAATCTCAGCCATCATTTTTTCACCCAATGTTGATGATTCCTTCAGGTAATGATCAGTACACCAAAACCACTTGGGTCACCAAATTTCGTTCTTCTAGGTTAAACCGTTCGTTTGCAGTAACCGTTTTCATTTTTAGGTTTCACTCTGTTTTCTCCTATAGGGATACATGTATTTGGAACTCTAAATCAAACACGGTTTGTGCTAGCTCTTTGAAACTTGACACAATAAAGCAATTTCACGTTCTATCTCTATGCTTTGTTTGCTGTTGATGTAGCCCTAAGCAGAGACTGGCGAAAATCACTTTCATGGAAAGGGGTTGCCAAGCTTTTAAAACCTACGAGTTGCCTGAAATCTCAGCCAACATTTTTTCACCCAATCTTGATGATTCTTTCAGGTAATGATCAGTACACCAAAACCACTTGGCTCACCACATTTCGTTCTTCTAGTTTAAACCGTTCGTTTGCAGTAACCGTTTTCATTTTTAGGATTTACTCTGATTTCTCCTATAGGGATACATGTATTTGGAACTCTAAATCAAACACGGTTTGTGCTAGCTCTTTGAAACTTGACACAATAAAGCAGTATCAAGTTCTATCTCTATGGTTTGTTTGCTGTTGATGTAGCCCTAAGCAGAGACTGGCGAGAATCACTTTCATGGAAAAGGCCTGCCAAGCTTCCAAAAACTACGAGTTGCCTGAAATCTCAGCACACACTTTTTCACCCAATCTTGATGAAACTTTCAGGTAATGATCAGTACACCAATCCCACTTTGCTCGCCAAATTTCCTTCTTCTAGGTTAAACCGTTCGTTGGCAGTAACCGGTTTCATTTTTAGGTTTCACTCTGTTTTCTCCTATAGGGATACATGTATTTGGAACTCTAAATCAAACACGGTTTGTGCTAGCTCTTTGAAACTTGACACAATAAAGCAGTTTCAAGTTCTAACTCTATGGTTTGTTTGCTGTTGATGTAGCCCTAAGCAGAGACTGGCGAAAATCACTTTCATGGAAAGGGGTTGCCAAGCTTCCAAAAAACTACGAGTTGCCTGAAATCTCAGCAAACATTTTTCACCCAATCTTGATGATTCTTTCAGGTAATGATCAGTACACCAAAACCACTTGGCTCACCAAATTTCGTTCTTCTAGGTTAAACCGTTCGTTGGTATTAACCGTTTTCATTTTTAGGTTTCACTATGTTTTCTCCTATAGGGATACATGTATTTGGAACTCTAAATCAAACACGGTTTGTGCTAGCTCTTTGAAACTTGACACAATAAAGCAGTTTCAAGTTCTATCTCTATGCTTTGTTTGCAGTGATGTGGCCCTAAGCAGAGATTGGCGAAAATCACTTACATGGAAAGGGGTGGCCAAGCTTCCAAAAAACTACGAGTTGCCTGAAATCTCAGCAAACATTTTTTCACCCAATCTTTATGATTCTTTCAGGTAATGATCAGTACACCAAATCCACTTGGCTCACCAAATTTCGTTCTTCTAGGCTAAACCGTTCGTTGGCAGTAACCGTTTTCATTTTTAGGTTTCACTCTGTTTTCTCCTATACGGATAGATGTATTTGGAACTCTAAATCGAACACAGTTTGTGGTAGCTCATTGAAACTTGACACAATAAAGCAGATTCAAGTTTATCTCTATGGTTTGTTTGCTGTTGATGTAGCCCTAAGCAGAGAGTGGCGAAAATCACTTTCATGGAAAGAGGTTGCCAAGCTTCCAAAAAACTGCAAGTTTCCTGAAATCTCAGCCATCATATTTTCACCCAATCTTGATGATTCCTTCAGGTAATGAGCAGTACACCAAAACCACTTGGCTCACCAAATTTCGTTCTTCTAGCTTAAACCGTTCGTTGGCAGTAACCGTTTTCATTTTTAGGTTTCACTCTGTTTTCTCCTATAGGGATACATGTATTTGGAACTCTAAATCAAACACGTTTTGTGCTAGCTCTTTGAAACTTGACACAATAAAGCAGTTTCACGTTCTACCTCTATGCTTTGTTTGCTGTTGATGTAGCCCTAAGCAGAGACTGGCGAAAATCACTTTCATGGAAAGGGGTTGCCAAGCTTTTAAAACCTACGAGTTGCCTGAAATCTCAGCCAACATTTTTTCACCCAATCTTGATGATTCTTTCAGGTAATGATCAGTCACTAAAACCACTTGGCTCACCACATTTTGTTCTTCTTGTTTAAACCGTTCGTTTACAGTAACCGTTTTCATTTTTAGAATTTACTCTGTTTTCTCTTATAGGGATACATGTATTTGGAACTCTAAATCAAACACGGTTTGTGCTAGCTCTTTGAAACTTGACACAATAAAGCAGTTTCAAGTTCTATCTCTATGGTTTGTTTGCTGTTGATGTAGCCCTAAGCAGAGACTGGCGAAAATCACTTTCATGGAAAGGGGTTGCCAAGCTTCCAAAAAACTACGAGTTTCCTGAAATCTCAGCAAAAATTTTTTCACACAATCTTGATGATTCTTTCAGGTAATGATCAGTACACCAAAACCACTTGGCTAACCAAATTTCGTTTTTCTAGGTTAAACCGTTCGTTTGCAGTAACCGTTTTCATTTTTAGGTTTCACTCTGTTTTCTCCTATAGGGATACATGTATTTGGAACTCTAAATCAAACACGGTTTGTGCTAGCTCTTTGAAACTTGGCACAATAAAGCAGTTTCAAGTTCTATCTCTATGGTTTGTTTGCTGTTGATGTAGCCCTAAGCAGAGAGTGGCGAAAATCACTTTCATGGAAAGGGGTTGCCAAGCTTCCAAAAAACTACGAGTTGCCTGAAATCTCAGCAAACATTTTTTCACCCAATCTTGATGATTGTTTCCGGTAATGATAGGTACACCAAAACCACTTGGCTCACCAAATTTCGTTCTTCTAGGTTAAACCGTTCGTTTGCAGTAACCGTTTACATTTTTAGGTTTCACTGTTTTCTCCTTTAGGGATACATGTATTTGGAACTCTAAATCAAACACGGTTTGTGCTAGCTCTTTGAAACTTGACACAATAAAGAAGTTTGAAGTTTTATCTCTATGGTTTGTTTGCTGTTGATGTAGCCCTAAGCAGAGACTGGCGAGAATCACTTTCATGGAAAGGGCCTGCCAAGCTTCCAAAAACTACGAGTTGCCTGAAATCTCAGCACACACTTTTTCACCCAATCTTGATGAAACTTTCAGGTAATGATCAGTACACCAATCCCACTTGGCTCGCCAAATTTCCTTCTTCTTGGTTAAACCGTTCGTTTGCAGTAACCGGTTTCATTTTTAGGTTTCACTCTGTTTTCTCCTATAGGGATACATGTATTTGGAACTCTAAATCAAACACAGTTTGTGCTAGCTCTTTGAAACTTGACACAATAAAGCAGTTTCAAGTTCTATCTCTATGGTTTGTTTTCTGTTGATGTAGCCCTAAGCAGAGACTGGCGAGAATCACTTTCATGAAAAGGGCCTGCCAAGCTTCCAAAAAACTACGAGTTGCCTGAATCTCAGCAAAACCTTTTTCACCCAATCTTGATGAAACTTTCAGGTAATGATCAGCACACCAATCCCACTTGGCTCGCCAAATTTCGTTCTTCTAGGTTAAACCGTTCGTTGGCAGTAACCAGTTTCATTTTGAGGTTTCACTCTGTTTTCTCCTATAGGGATACATGTATTTGGAACTCTAAATCAAACACGGTTTGTGCTAGCTCTTTGAAACTTGACACAATAAAGCAGTTTCAAGTTCTATCTCTATGGTTTGTTTGCTGTTGATGTAGCCCTAAGCAGAGACTGGTGAGATTCACTTTCATGGAAAGGGCCTGCCAAGCTTCCAAAAAACTACGAGTTGCCAGAAATCTCAGCACACACTTTTTCACCCAATCTTGATGAAACTTTCAGGTAATGATCAGTACACCAATCCCACTTGGCTCGCCAAATTTCGTTCTTCTAGGTTAAACCGTTCGTTGGCAGTAACCGGGTTCATTTTGAGGTTTCACTCTGTTTTCTCCTATAGGGATACATGTATTTGGAACTCTAAATCAAACACGGTTTGTGCTAGCTCTTTAAAACTTGACACAATAAAGCAGTTTCAAGGTCTATCTCTATGGTTTGTTTGCTGTTCAGTACACCAATCCCACTTGGCTCGCCAAATTTCGTTCTTCTAGGTTAAACCGTTCGTTGGCAGTAACCGGGTTCATTTTGAGGTTTCACTCTGTTTTCTCCTATAGGGATACATGTATTTGGAACTCTAAATCAAACACGGTTTGTGCTAGCTCTTTAAAACTTGACACAATAAAGCAGTTTCAAGGTCTATCTCTATGGTTTGTTTGCTGTTGATGTAGCCCTAAGCAGAGACTGGCGAGAATCACTTTCATGGAAAGGGCCTGCCAAGCTTCCAAAAAACTACAGGTTGCCTGAATCTCAGCAAACCCTTTTTCACCCAATCTTGATGAAACTTTCAGGTAATGATCAGCACACCAATCCCACTTGGCTCGCCAAATTTCGTTCTTCTAGGTTAAACCGTTCGTTGGCAGTAACCGGTTTCATTTTGAGGTTTCACTCTGTTTTCTCCTATAGGGATACATGTATTTGGAACTCTAAATCAAACACGGTTTGTGCTAGCTCTTTGAAACTTGACACAATAAAGCAGTTTCAAGTTCTATCTCTATGGTTTGTTTGCTGTTGATGTAGCCCTAAGCAGAGACTGGTGAGATTCACTTTCATGGAAAGGGCCTGCCAAGCCTCCAAAAAACAACGAGTTGCCAGAAATCTCAGCACACACTTTTTCACCCAATCTTGATGAAACTTTCAGGTAATGATCAGTACACCAATCCCACTTGGCTTGCCAAATTTCGTTCTTCTAGGTTAAACCGTTCGTTGGCAGTAACCGGGTTCATTTTGAGGTTTCACTCTGTTTTCTCCTATAGGGATACATGTATTTGGAACTCTAAATCAAACACGGTTTGTGCTAGCTCTTTAAAACTTGACACAATAAAGAAGTTTCAAGGTCTATCTCTATGGTTTGTTTGCTGTTGATGTAGCCCTAAGCAGAGACTGGCGAGAATCACTTTCATGGAAAGGGCCTGCCAAGCTTCCAAAAAACTACAGGTTGCCTGAATCTCAGCAAACCCTTTTTCACCCAATCTTGATGAAACTTTCAGGTAATGATCAGCACACCAATCCCACTTGGCTCGCCAAATTTCGTTAAACCGTTCGTTGGCAGTAACCGGTTTCATTTTGAGGTTTCACTCTGTTTTCTCCTATAGGGATACATGTATTTGGAACTCTAAATCAAACACGGTTTGTGCTAGCTCTTTGAAACTTGACACAATAAAGCAGTTTCAAGTTCTATCTCTATGGTTTGTTTGCTGTTGATGTAGCCCGAAGCAGAGACTGGTGAGATTCACTTTCATGGAAAGGGCCTGCCAAGCTTCCAAAAAACTACGAGTTTCCAGAAATCTCAGCACACACTTTCTCACCCAATCTTGATGAAACTTTCAGGTAATGATCAGTACACCAATCCCACTTGGCTCGTCAAATTTCGTTCTTCTAGGTTAAACCGTTCGTTGGCAGTAACCGGGTTCATTTTGAGGTTTCACTCTGTTTTCTCCTATAGGGATACATGTATTTGGAACTCTAAGTCAAACACGGTTTGTGCTAGCTCTTTGAAACTTGACACAATAAAGCAGTTTCAAGTTCTATCTCTATGGTTTGTTTGCTGTTGATGTAGCCCTAAGCAGAGACTGGCGAGAATCACTTTCATGGAAAGGGCCTGCCAAGCTTCCAAAAAACTACGAGTTGCCTGAAATCTCAGCAAACACTTTTTCACCCAATCTTGATGAAACTTTCAGGTAATGATTAGTACACCAATCCCACTTGGCTGGCCTAATTTCGTTATTCTAGGTTAAACCATTCGTTGGCAGTAACCGGTTTCTTTTTGAGGTTTCACTCTGTTTTCTCCTATAGGGATACATGTATTTGGAACTCTAAATCAAACACGGTTTGTGCTAGGTCTTTGACACTTGACACAATAAAGCAGTTTCAAGTTCTATCTCTATGATTTGTTTGCTGTTGATGTAGCCCTAAGCAGAGACTGGCGAGAATCACTTTCATGGAAAGGGCCTGCCAAGCTTCCAAAAAACTACGAGTTGCCTGAAATCTCAGCAAACACTTTTTCACCCAATCTTGATGAAACTTTCAGGTAATGATCAGTACACCAATCCCACTTGGCTCGCCAAATTTCGTTCTACTAGGTTAAACCGTTCTTTGGCAGTAACCGGTTTCATTTTGAGGTTTCACTCTGTTTTCTCCTATAGGGATACATGTATTTGGAACTCTAAATCAAACACGGTTTGTGCTCGCTCTTTGAAACATGACACAATAAAGCAGTTTCAAGTTCTATCTCTATGGTTTGTTTGCTGTTGATGTAGCCCTAAGCAGAGACTGGCGAGAATCACTTTCATGGACAGGGCCTGCCAAGCTTCCAAAAAACTACGAGTTGCCTGAAATCTCAGCACACACTTTTTCACCCAATATTGATGAAACTTTCAGGTAATGATCAGTACACCAATCCCACTTGGCTCGACAAATTTCGTTCTTCTAGGTTAAACCGTTCCTTGGCAGTAACCGGTTTCATTTTGAGGTTTCACTCTGTTTTCTCCTATAGGGATACATGTATTTGGAACTCTAAATCAAACACGGTTTGTGCTAGCTCTTTGAAACGTGACACAATAAAGCAGTTTCAAGTTCTATCTCTATGGTTTGTTTGTTGTTGATGTAGCCCTAAGCAGAGACTGGCGAGAATCACTTTCATGGAAAGGGCCTGCCAAGCTTCCAAAAAACTACGAGTTGCCTGAAATCTCAGCACACACTTTTTCACCCAATCTTGATGAAACTTTCAGGTAATGTTCAGTACACCAATCCCACTTGGCTCGCCAAATTTCGTTCTTCTAGGTTAAACCGTTCGTTGGCAGTAACCGGTTTCATTTTGAGGTTTCACTCTGTTTTCTCCTATAGGGATACATGTATTTGGAACTCTAAATCAAACACGGTTTGTGCTAGCTCTTTGAAACTTGACACAATAAAGCAGTTTCAAGTTCTATCTCTATGGTTTGTTTGCTGTTGATGTAGCCCTAAGCAGAGACTGGCGAGAATGACTTTCATGGAAAGGGCCTGCCAAGCTTCCAAAAAACTACGAGTTGCCTGAAATCTCAGCACACACTTTTTCACCCAATCTTGATGAAACTTTCAGGTAATGATCAGTACACCAATCCCACTTGGCTTGCCAAATTTCGTTCTTCTAGGTGAAACAGTTCGTTGGCAGTAACTGGTTTCATTTTGAGGTTTCACTCTGTTTTCTCCTATAGGGATACATGTATTTGGAACTCTAAATCAAACACGGTTTGTGCTAGCTCTTTGAAACTTGACACAATAAAGCAGTTTCAAGTTCTATCTCTATGGTTTGTTTGCTGTTGATGTAGCCCTAAGCAGAGACTGGCGAGAATCACTTTCATGGAAAGGGCCTGCCAAGCTTCCAAAAAACTACGAGTTGCCTGAAATCTCAGCACACACTTTTTCACCCAATCTTGATGAAACTTTCAGGTAATGATCAGTACACCAATCCCACTTGGCTCGCCAAATTTCGTTCTTCTAGGTGAAACAGTTCGTTGGCAGTAACCGGTTTCATTTTGAGGTTTCACTCTGTTTTCTCCTATAGGGATACATGTATTTGGAACTCTAAATCAAACACGGTTTGTGCTGGCTCTTTGAAACTTGACACAATAAAGCAGTTTCAAGTTCTATCTCTATGGTTTGTTTGCTGTTGATGTAGCCCTAAGAAGAGACTGGCGAGAATCACTTTCATGGAAAGGGCCTGCCAAGCTTCCAAAAAACTACGAGTTGCCTGAAATCTCAGCACACACTTTTTCACCCAATCTTGATGAAACTTTCAGGTAATGATCAGTACACCAATCCCACTTTGCTCGCCAAATTTCGTTCTTCTAGGTTAAAACGTTCCTTGGCAGTAACCGGTTTCATTTTGAGGTTTCACTCTGTTTTCTCCTATAGGGATACATGTATTTGGAACTCTAAATCAAACACGGTTTGTGCTAGCTCTTTAAAACTTGACACAATAAAGCAGTTTCAAGTTCTATCTCTATGGTTTGTTTGCTGTTGATGTAGCCCTAAGCAGAGACTGGCGAGAATCACTTTCATGGAAAGGGCCTGCCAAGCTTCCAAAAAACTACAGGTTGCCTGAATCTCAGCAAACCATTTTTCACCCAATCTTGATGAAACTTTCAGGTAATGATCAGCACACCAATCCCACTTGGCTCGCCAAATTTCGTTCTTCTAGGTTAAACCGTTCGTTGGCAGTAACCGGTTTCATTTTGAGGTTTCACTCTGTTTTCTCCTATAGGGATACATGTATTTGGAACTCTAAATCAAACACGGTTTGTGCTAGCTCTTTGAAACTTGACACAATAAAGCAGTTTCAAGTTCTATCTCTATGGTTTGTTTGCTGTTGATGTAGCCCGAAGCAGAGACTGGTGAGATTCACTTTCATGGAAAGGGCCTGCCAAGCTTCCAAAAAACTACGAGTTTCCAGAAATCTCAGCAAACAATTTTTCACCCAATCTTGATGAAACTTTCAGGTAATGATCAGTACACCAATCCCACTTGGCTCGCCAAATTTCGTTCTTCTAGGTTAAACCGTTCGTTGGCAGTAACCGGGTTCATTTTGAGGTTTCACTCTGTTTTCTCCTATAGGGATACATGTATTTGGAACTCTAAGTCAAACACGGTTTGTGCTAGCTCTTTGAAACTTGACACAATAAAGCAGTTTCAAGTTCTATCTCTATGGTTTGTTTGCTGTTGATGTAGCCCTAAGCAGAGACTGGCGAGAATCACTTTCATGGAAAGGGCCTGCCAAGCTTCCAAAAAACTACGAGTTGCCTGAAATCTCAGCAAACACTTTTTCACCCAATCTTGATGAAACTTTCAGGTAATGATTAGTACACCAATCCCACTTGGCTCGCCTAATTTCGTTCTTCTAGGTTAAACCGTTCGTTGGCAGTAACCGGTTTCATTTTGAGGTTTCACTCTGTTTTCTCCTATAGGGATACATGTATTTGGAACTCTAAATCAAACACGGTTTGTGCTAGGTCTTTGACACTTGACACAATAAAGCAGTTTCAAGTTCTATCTCTATGATTTGTTTGCTGTTGATGTAGCCCTAAGCAGAGACTGGCGAGAATCACTTTCATGGAAAGGGCCTGCCAAGCTTCCAAAAAACTACGAGTTGCCTGAAATCTCAGCAAACACTTTTTCACCCAATCTTGATGAAACTTTCAGGTAATGATCAGTTCACCAATCCCACTTGGCTCGCCAAATTTCGTTCTACTAGGTTAAACCGTTCTTTGGCAGTAACCGGTTTCATTTTGAGGTTTCACTCTGTTTTCTCCTATAGGGATACATGTATTTGGAACTCTAAATCAAACACGGTTTGTGCTAGCTCTTTGAAACTTGACACAATAAAGCAGTTTCAAGTTCTATCTCTATGGTTTGTTTGCTGTTGATGTAGCCCTAAGCAGAGACTGGCGAGAATCACTTTCATGGAAAGGGCCTGCCAAGCTTCCAAAAAACTACGAGTTGCCTGAAATCTCAGCACACACTTTTTCACCCAATCTTGATGAAACTTTCAGGTAATGATCAGTACACCAATCCCACTTGGCTTGCCAAATTTCGTTCTTCTAGGTGAAACAGTTCGTTGGCAGTAACTTGTTTCATTTTGAGGTTTCACTCTGTTTTCTCCTATAGGGATACATGTATTTGGAACTCTAAATCAAACACGGTTTGTGCTAGCTCTTTGAAACTTGACACAATAAAGCAGTTTCAAGTTCTATCTCTATGGTTTGTTTGCTGTTGATGTAGCCCTTAAGCAGAGACTGGCGAGAATCACTTTCATGGAAAGGGCCTGCCAAGCTTCCAAAAAACTACGAGTTGCCTGAAATCTCAGCACACACTTTTTCACCCAATCTTGATGAAACTTTCAGGTAATGATCAGTACACCAATCCCACTTGGCTCGCCAAATTTCGTTCTTCTAGGTGAAACAGTTCGTTGGCAGTAACTGGTTTCATTTTGAGGTTTCACTCTGTTTTCTCCTATAGGGATACATGTATTTGGAACTCTAAATCAAACACGGTTTGTGCTGGCTCTTTGAAACTTGACACAATAAAGCAGTTTCAAGTTCTATCTCTATGGTTTGTTTGCTGTTGATGTAGCCCTAAGAAGAGACTGGCGAGAATCACTTTCATGGAAAGGGCCTGCCAAGCTTCCAAAAAACTACGAGTTGCCTGAAATCTCAGCACACACTTTTTCACCCAATCTTAATGAAACTTTCAGGTAATGATCAGTACACCAATCCCACTTGGCTCGCCAAATTTCGTTCTTCTAGGTTAAACCGTTCGTTGGCAGTAACCGGTTTCATTTTGAGGTTTCACTCTGTTTTCTCCTATAGGGATACATGTATTTGGAACTCTAAATCAGACACGGTTTGTGCCAGCTCTTTGAAACTTGACACAATAAAGCAGTTTCAAGTTCTGTCTCTATAGTTTGTTTGCTGTTGATGTAGCCCTAAGCAGAGACTGGCGAGAATCACTTTCATGGAAAGGGCCTGCCAAGCTTCCAAAAAACTACGAGTTGCCTGAAATCTCAGCACACACTTTTTCACCCAATCTTGATGAAACTTTCAGGTAATGATCAGTACACCAATCCTACTTGGCTCGCCAAATTTCGTTCTTCTAGGTGAAACAGTTCGTTGGCAGTAACTGGTTTCATTTTGAGGTTTCACTCTGTTTTCTCCTATAGGGATACATGTATTTGGAACTCTAAATCAAACACGGTTTGTGCTAGCTCTTTGAAACTTGACACAATAAAGCAGTTTCAAGTTCTATCTCTATGGTTTGTTTGCTGTTGATGTAGCCCTAAGCAGAGACTGGCGAGAATCACTTTCATGGAAAGGGCCTGCCAATCTTCCAAAAAACTACGAGTTGCCTGATATCTCAGCAAACACTTTTTCACCCAATCTTGATAAAACTTTCAGGTAATGATCAGTACACCAATCCCACTTGGTTCGCCAAATTTCGTTCTTCTAGGTTAAACCGTTCCTTGGCAGTCACCGGTTTCATTTTGAGGTTTCACTCTGTTTTCTCCTATAGGGATACTTGTATTTGGAACTCTAAATCAAACACGGTTTGTGCTAGCTCTTTGAAACTTGACACAATAAAGCAGTTTCAAGTTCTATCTCTATGGTTTGTTTGCTGTTGATGTAGCCCTAAGCAGAGACTGGCGAGAATCACTTTCATGGAAAGGGCCTGCCAAGCTTCCAAAAAACTACGAGTTGCCTGAAATCTCAGCAAACACTTTTTCACCCAATCTTGATGAAACTTTCAGGAAATGATCAGTACACCAATCCCACTTGGCTCGCCAAATTTCGTTCTTCTAGGTTAAACCGTTCGTTGGCAGTAACCGGTTTCATTTTGAGGTTTCACTCTGTTTTCTCCTATAGGGATACATGTATTTCGAACTCTAAATCTAACACGGTTTGTGCTAGCTCCTGAAACTTGATACAATAAAGCAGTTTCAAGTTCTATCTCTATGGTTTGTTTGCTGTTGATGTAGCCAAAGCAGAGACTGGTGAGAATCACTTTCATGGAAAGGGTTTGCCAAGCTTCCAAAAAACTACGAGTTGCCTGAAATCTCAGCAAACACTTTTTCACCCAATCTTGATGAAACTTCCATGTAATGATCAGTACACCAATCCAACTTGGCTCGCTAAATTTCGTTCTTCTAGGTTAAACCGTTCGTTGGCAGTAACCGGTTTCATTTTGAGGTTTCACTCTGTGTTCTCCTATAGGGATACATGTATTTGGAACTGTAAATAAAAACCCAGTTTGTGCTAGCTCTTTGAAACTTGACACAATAAAGCAGTTTCAAGTTCTATCTCTATGGTTGTTTGCTGTTGATGTAGCCCTAAGCAGAAACTGGCAAGAATCACTTTCATGGAAAGGGCCTGCCAAGCTTCCAAAAAACTACGAGTTGCCTGAAATCTCAGCACACACTTTTTCACCCAATCTTGATGAAACTTTCAGGTAATGATCAGTACACCAATCCCACTTGGCTCGCCAAATTTCGTTCTTCTAGGTTAAACCGTTCGTTGGCAGTAACCGGTTTCATTTTGAGGTTTCACTGTGTTTTCTCCTATAGGGATACATGTATTTGGAACTCTAAATCAAACACGGTTTGTGCTAGCTCTTTGAAACTTGACACAATAAAGCAGTTTCAAGTTCTCTCTCTATAGTTTGTTTGCTGTTGATGTAGCCCTAAGCACAGACTGGCGAGAATCACTTTCATGGAAAGGGCCTGCCAAGCTTCCAAAAAACTACGAGTTCCCTGAAATCTCAGCAAACACTTTTTCACCCAATCTTGATGAACCTTTCAGGTAATGATCAGTACACCAATCCCACTTGGCTCGCCAAAATTCGTTCTTCTAGGTTAAACCGTTCGTTGGCAGTAACCGGTTTCATTTTGAGGTTTCACTCTGTTTTCTCCTATAGGGATACATGTATTTAGAACTCTAAATCAAACACGGTTTGTGCTAGCTCTTTGAAACTTGACACAATAAAGCAGTTTCAAGTTCTATCTCTATGGTTTGTTTGCTGTTGATGTAGCCCTAAGCAGAGACTGGCGAGAATCACTTTCATGGAAAGGGCCTGCCAAGCTTCCAAAAAACTACGAGTTGCCTGAAATCTCAGCAAACACTTTTTCACCCAACCTTGATGAAACTTTCAGGTAATGATCAGTACACCAATCCCACTTGGCTCGCCAAATTTCGTTCTTCTAGGTTAAACCGTTCGTTGGCAGTAACCGGTTTCATTTTGAGGTTTCACTCTGTTTTCTCCTATAGGGATACATGTATTTGGAACTCTAAATCAAACACGGTTTGTGCTAGCTCTTTGAAACTTGACACAATAAAGCAGTTTCAAGTTCTATCTCTATGGTTTGTTTGCTGTTGATGTAGCCCTAAGCAGAGACTGGCGAGAATCACTTTCATGGAAAGGGCCTGCCAAGCTTCCAAAATCTACGAGTTGCCTGAAATCTCAGTACACACTTTTTCACCCAATCTTGATGAAACTTTCAGGTAATGATCAGAACACCAATCCCACTTGGCTCGCCAAATTTCGTTCTTCTAGGTTAAATCGTTCGTTGGCAGTAACCGGTTTCGTTTTGAGGTTTCACTCTGTTTTCTCCTATAGGGATACATGTATTTGGAACTCTAAATCAAACACGGTTTGTGCTAGCTCTTTGAAACGTGACACAATAAAGCAGTTTCAAGTTCTATCTCTATGGTTTGTTTGCTGTTGATGTAGCCCTAAGCAGAGACTGGCGAGAATCACTTTCATGGAAAGGGCCTGCCAAGCTTCCAAAAAACTACGAGTTTCCTGAAATATCGGCACACACTTTTTCACCCAATCTTGATGAAACTTTCAGGTAATGATCAGTACACCAATCCCACTTAGCTCACCAAATTTCGTTCTTCTAGGTTAAACCGTTCGTTGGCAGTAACCGGTTTAATTTTGAGGTTTCACTCTGTTTTCTCCTATAGGGATACATGTATTTGGAACTCTAAATCAAACACGGTTTGTGCTAGCTCTTTGAAACTTGACACAATAAAGCAGTTTCAAGTTCTATCTCTATGGTTTGTCTGCTGTTGATGTAGCCCTAAGCAGAGACTGGCGAGAATCACTTTCATGGAAAAGGCCTGCCAAGCTTCCAAAAAACTACGAGTTGCCTGAAATCTCAGCACACACTTTTTCACCCAATCTTGATGAAACTTTCAGGTAATGATCAGTACACCAATCCCACTTTGCTCGCCAAATTTCGTTCTTCTAGGTTAAACCGTTCGTTGGCAGTAATCGGTTTCATTTTGAGGTTTCACTCTGTTTTCTCCTATAGGGATACATGTATTTGGAACTGTAAATAAAACCCAGTTTGTGCTAGCTCTTTGAAACTTGACACAATAAAGCAGTTTCAAGTTCTATCTCTATGGTTTGTTTGCTGTTGATGTAGCCCTAAGCAGAAACTGGCAAGAATCACTTTCATGGAAAGGGCCTGCCAAGCTTCCAAAAAACTACGAGTTGCCTGAAATCTCAGCACACACTTTTTCACCAAATCTTGATGAAACTTTCAGGTAATGATCAGTACACCAATCCCACTTGGCTCGCCAAATTTCGTTCTTCTAGGTTAAACCGTTCGTTGGCAGTAACCGGTTTCATTTTGAGGTTTCACTGTGTTTTCTCCTATAGGGATACATGTATTTGGAACTCTAAATCAAACACGGTTTGTGCTAGCTCTTTGAAACTTGACACAATAAAGCAGTTTCAAGTTCTCTCTCTATAGTTTGTTTGCTGTTGATGTAGCCCTAAGCACAGACTGGCGAGAATCACTTTCATGGAAAGGGCCTGCCAAGCTTCCAAAAAACTACGAGTTCCCTGAAATCTCAGCAAACACTTTTTCACCCAATCTTGATGAACCTTTCAGGTAATGATCAGTACACCAATCCCACTTGGCTCGCCAAAATTCGTTCTTCTAGGTTAAACCGTTCGTTGGCAGTAACCGGTTTCATTTTGAGGTTTCACTCTGTTTTCTCCTATAGGGATACATGTATTTAGAACTCTAAATCAAACACGGTTTGTGCTAGCTCTTTGAAACTTGACACAATAAAGCAGTTTCAAGTTCTATCTCTATGGTTTGTTTGCTGTTGATGTAGCCCTAAGCAGAGACTGGCGAGAATCACTTTCATGGAAAGGGCCTGCCAAGCTTCCAAAAAACTACGAGTTGCCTGAAATCTCAGCAAACACTTTTTCACCCAACCTTGATGAAACTTTCAGGTAATGATCAGTACACCAATCCCACTTGGCTCGCCAAATTTCGTTCTTCTAGGTTAAACCGTTCGTTGGCAGTAACCGGTTTCATTTTGAGGTTTCACTCTGTTTTCTCCTATAGGGATACATGTATTTGGAACTCTAAATCAAACACGGTTTGTGCTAGCTCTTTGAAACTTGACACAATAAAGCAGTTTCAAGTTCTATCTCTATGGTTTGTTTGCTGTTGATGTAGCCCTAAGCAGAGACTGGCGAGAATCACTTTCATGGAAAGGGCCTGCCAAGCTTCCAAAATCTACGAGTTGCCTGAAATCTCAGTACACACTTTTTCACCCAATCTTGATGAAACTTTCAGGTAATGATCAGAACACCAATCCCACTTGGCTCGCCAAATTTCGTTCTTCTAGGTTAAATCGTTCGTTGGCAGTAACCGGTTTCGTTTTGAGGTTTCACTCTGTTTTCTCCTATAGGGATACATGTATTTGGAACTCTAAATCAAACACGGTTTGTGCTAGCTCTTTGAAACGTGACACAATAAAGCAGTTTCAAGTTCTATCTCTATGGTTTGTTTGCTGTTGATGTAGCCCTAAGCAGAGACTGGCGAGAATCACTTTCATGGAAAGGGCCTGCCAAGCTTCCAAAAAACTACGAGTTTCCTGAAATATCGGCACACACTTTTTCACCCAATCTTGATGAAACTTTCAGGTAATGATCAGTACACCAATCCCACTTAGCTCACCAAATTTCGTTCTTCTAGGTTAAACCGTTCGTTGGCAGTAACCGGTTTAATTTTGAGGTTTCACTCTGTTTTCTCCTATAGGGATACATGTATTTGGAACTCTAAATCAAACACGGTTTGTGCTAGCTCTTTGAAACTTGACACAATAAAGCAGTTTCAAGTTCTATCTCTATGGTTTGTCTGCTGTTGATGTAGCCCTAAGCAGAGACTGGCGAGAATCACTTTCATGGAAAAGGCCTGCCAAGCTTCCAAAAACTACGAGTTGCCTGAAATCTCAGCACACACTTTTTCACCCAATCTTGATGAAACTTTCAGGTAATGATCAGTACACCAATCCCACTTTGCTCGCCAAATTTCGTTCTTCTAGGTTAAACCGTTCGTTGGCAGTAATCGGTTTCATTTTGAGGTTTCACTCTGTTTTCTCCTATAGGGATACATGTATTTGGAACTCTAAATCAAACACGGTTTGTGCTAGCTCTTTGAAACTTGACACAATAAAGCAGTTTCAAGTTCTATCTCTATGGTTTGTTTGCTGTTGATGTAGCCCTAAGCAGAGACTGGCGAGAATCACTTTCATGGAAAGGGCCTGCCAATCTTCCAAAAAACTACGAGTTGCCTGATATCTCAGCAAACACTTTTTCACCCAATCTTGATAAAACTTTCAGGTAATGATCAGTACACCAATCCCACTTGGTTCGCCAAATTTCGTTCTTCTAGGTTAAACCGTTCCTTGGCAGTCACCGGTTTCATTTTGAGGTTTCACTCTGTTTTCTCCTATAGGGATACTTGTATTTGGAACTCTAAATCAAACACGGTTTGTGCTAGCTCTTTGAAACTTGACACAATAAAGCAGTTTCAAGTTCTATCTCTATGGTTTGTTTGCTGTTGATGTAGCCCTAAGCAGAGACTGGCGAGAATCACTTTCATGGAAAGGGCCTGCCAAGCTTCCAAAAAACTACGAGTTGCCTGAAATCTCAGCAAACACTTTTTCACCCAATCTTGATGAAACTTTCAGGAAATGATCAGTACACCAATCCCACTTGGCTCGCCAAATTTCGTTCTTCTAGGTTAAACCGTTCGTTGGCAGTAACCGGTTTCATTTTGAGGTTTCACTCTGTTTTCTCCTATAGGGATACATGTATTTCGAACTCTAAATCTAACACGGTTTGTGCTAGCTCCTTGAAACTTGATACAATAAAGCAGTTTCAAGTTCTATCTCTATGGTTTGTTTGCTGTTGATGTAGCCCAAAGCAGAGACTGGTGAGAATCACTTTCATGGAAAGGGTTTGCCAAGCTTCCAAAAAACTACGAGTTGCCTGAAATCTCAGCAAACACTTTTTCACCCAATCTTGATGAAACTTCCAGGTAATGATCAGTACACCAATCCCAACTTGGCTCGCTAAATTTCGTTCTTCTAGGTTAAACCGTTCGTTGGCAGTAACCGGTTTCATTTTGAGGTTTCACTCTGTGTTCTCCTATAGGGATACATGTATTTGGAACTGTAAATAAAAACCAGTTTGTGCTAGCTCTTTGAAACTTGACACAATAAAGCAGTTTCAAGTTCTATCTCTATGGTTTGTTTGCTGTTGATGTAGCCCTAAGCAGAAACTGGCAAGAATCACTTTCATGGAAAGGGCCTGCCAAGCTTCCAAAAAACTACGAGTTGCCTGAAATCTCAGCACACACTTTTTCACCCAATCTTGATGAAACTTTCAGGTAATGATCAGTACACCAATCCCACTTGGCTCGCCAAATTTCGTTCTTCTAGGTTAAACCGTTCGTTGGCAGTAACCGGTTTCATTTTGAGGTTTCACTGTGTTTTCTCCTATAGGGATACATGTATTTGGAACTCTAAATCAAACACGGTTTGTGCTAGCTCTTTGAAACTTGACACAATAAAGCAGTTTCAAGTTCTCTCTCTATAGTTTGTTTGCTGTTGATGTAGCCCTAAGCACAGACTGGCGAGAATCACTTTCATGGAAAGGGCCTGCCAAGCTTCCAAAAAACTACGAGTTCCCTGAAATCTCAGCAAACACTTTTTCACCCAATCTTGATGAACCTTTCAGGTAATGATCAGTACACCAATCCCACTTGGCTCGCCAAAATTCGTTCTTCTAGGTTAAACCGTTCGTTGGCAGTAACCGGTTTCATTTTGAGGTTTCACTCTGTTTTCTCCTATAGGGATACATGTATTTGGAACTCTAAATCAAACACGGTTTGTGCTAGCTCTTTGAAACTTGACACAATAAAGCAGTTTCAAGTTCTATCTCTATCGTTTGTTTGCTGATGATGTAGCCCTAAGCAGGGACTGGCGAGAATCACTTTCATGGAAAGGGCCTGCCAAGCTTCCAAAAAACTACGAGTTTCCTGAAATGTCAGCAAACACTTTTTAACCCAATCTTGATGAAACTTTCAGGTAATGATCAGTACACCAATCCCACTTGGCTCGCCAAATTTCGTTCTTCTAGGTTAAACCGTTCGTTGGCAGTAACCGGTTTCATTTTGAGGTTTCACTCTGTTTTCTCCTATAGGGATACATGTATTTGGAACTCTAAATCAAACACGGTTTGTGCTAGGTCTTTGAAACTTGACAGAATAAAGCAGTTTCAAGTTCTATCTCTATGGTTTGTTTGCTGTTGATGTAGCCCTAAGCAGAGACTGGCGAGAATCACTTTCATGGAAAGGGCCTGCCAAGCTTCCAAAAAGTACGAGTTTCCTGAAATCTCAGCACACCCTTTTTCACCCAATCTTGATGAAACTTTCAGGTAATGATCAGTACACCAATCCCACTTGGCTCGCCAAATTTCGTTCTTCTAGGTTAAACCGTTCGTTGGCAGTAACCGGTTTCATTTTGAGGTTTCACTCTGTTTTCTCCTATAGGGATACATGTATTTGGAACTCTAAATCAAACACGGTTTGTGCTAGCTCTTTGAAACTTGACACAATAAAGCAGTTTCAAGTTCTCTCCCTATGGTTTGTTTGCTGTTGATGTAGCACTAAGCAGGGACTGGCGAGAATCACTTTCATGGAAAGGGCCTGCCAAGCTTCCAAAAAACTACGAGTTGCCTGAAATCTCAGCACACACTTTTTCACCCAACCTTGATGAAACTTTCAGGTAATGATCAGTACACCAATCCCACTTGGCTCGCCAAATTTCGTTCTTCTAGGTTAAACCGTTCGTTGTCAGTAACCGGTTCATTTTGAGGTTTCACTCTGTTTTCTCCTATAGGGATACACGTATTTGGAACTCTAAATCAAACACGGTTTGTGCTAGCTCTTTGAAACTTGACACAATAAAGCAGTTTCAAGTTCTATCCCTATGGTTTGTTTGCTGTTGATGTAGCCCTAAGCAGGGACTGGCGATAATCACTTTCATGGAAAGGGCCTGCCAAGCTTCCAAAAAACTACTTGTTGCCTGAAATCTCAGCACAAAACTTTTCAACCCAATCTTGATGAAACTTTCAGGTAATGATCAGTACACCAATCCCACTTGGCTCGCCCAATTTCGTTCTTCTAGGTTAACCGTTCGTTGGCAGTAACCGGTTTTATTTTGAGGTTTCACTCTGTTTTCTCCTATAGGGATACATGTATTTGGAACTCTAAATCAAACACGGTTTGTGCTAGCTCATTGAAACTTGACACAATAAAGCAGTTTCAAGTTCTATCTCTACGGTTTGTTTGCTGTTGATGTAGTCCTAAGCAGAGACTGGCGAGAATCACTTTCATGGAAAGGGCCTGCCAAGCTTCCAAAAAACTACGAGTTGCCTGAAATCTCAGCACACCCTTTTTCACCCAATCTTGATGAAACTTTCAGGTAATGATCAGTACACCAATCCCACTTGGCTCGCCAAATTTCGTTCTTCTAGGTTAAACCGTTCCTTGGCAGTAACCGGTTTCATTTTGAGGTTTCACTCTGTTTTCTCCTATAGGGATACATGTATTTGGAAACTCTAAATCAAACACGGTTTGTGCTAGCTCTTTTGAAACTTGACACAATAAAGCAGTTTCAAGTTCTATCTCTACGGTTTGTTTGCTGTTGATGTAGCCCTAAGCAGAGACTGGCGAGAATCACTTTCATGGAAAGGGCTGCCAAGCTTCCAAAAAACTACGAGTTGCCTGAAATCTCAGCACACCCTTTTTCACCCAATCTTGATGAAACTTTCAGGTAATGATCAGTACACCAATCCCACTTGGCTCGCCAAATTTCGTTCTTCTAGGTTAAACCGTTCGTTGGCAGTAACCGGTTTCATTTTGAGGTTTCACTCTGTTTTCTCCTATAGGGATACATGTATTTGGAACTCTAAGTCAAACACGGTTTGTGCTAGCTCTTTGAAACTTGACACAATAAAGCAGTTTCAAGTTCTATCTCTATGGTTTGTTTGCTGTTGATGTAGCCCTAAGCAGAGACTGGCGAGAATCACTTTCATGGAAAGGGCCTGCCAAGCTTCCAAAAAACTACGAGTTGCCTGAAATCTCAGAACACCCTTTTTCACCCAATCTTGATGAAACTTTCAGGTAATGATCAGTACACCAATCCCACTTGGCTAGCTAAATTTCGATCTTCTAGGTTAAACCGTTCGTTGGCAGTAACCGGTTTCATTTTGAGGTTTCACTCTGTTTTCTCCTATAGGGATACATGTATTTGGAACTCTAAATCAAACACGGTTTGTGCTAGCTCTTTGAAACTTGACACAATAAAGCAGTTTCAAGTTCTATCTCTATGGTTTTTTTGCTGTTGATGTAGCCCTAAGCAGAGACTGGCGAGAATCACTTTCATGGAAAGGGCTTTCCAAGCTTCCAAAAAACAACGAGTTGCCTGAAATCTCAGCACACCCTTTTTCACCCAATCTTGATGAAACTTTCAGGTAATGATCAGTACACCAATCCCACATGGCTAGCTAAATTTCGATCTTCTAGGTTAAACCGTTCGTTGGCAGTAACCGGTTTCATTTTGAGGATTCACTCGGTTTTCTCCTTTAGGGATACATGTATTTGGAACTCTAAATCAAACACGGTTTGTGCTAGCTCTTTGAAACTTGACACAATAAAGCAGTTTCAAGTTCTATCTCTATGGTTTGTTTGCTGTTGATGTAGCCCTAAGCAGAGACTGGCGAGAATCACTTTCATGGAAAGGGCCTGCCAAGCTTCCAAAAAACTACGAGTTGCCTGAAATCTCAGCACACACTTTTTCACCCAATCTTGATGAAACTTTCAGGTAATGATCAGTACACCAATCCCACTTGGCTCGCCAAATTTCGTTCTTCTAGGTTAAACCATTCGTTGGCAGTAACCGGTTTCATTTTGAGGTTTCACTCTGTTTTCTCCTATAGGGATACATGTATTTGGAACTCTAAATCAAACACGGTTTGTGCTAGCTCTTTGAAACTTCACACAATAAAGTAGTTTCAAGTTCTATCCCTATGGTTTGTTTGCTGTTGATGTAGCCCTAAGCAGAGACTGGCGAGAATCACTTTCATGGAAAGGGCCTGCCAAGCTTCCAAAAAACTACGAGTTGCCTGAAATCTCAGCACAACCTTTTTCACCCAATCTTGATGAAACTTTCAGGTAATGTTCAGTACACCAATCCCACTTGGCTCGCCAAATTTCCTTCTCCTAGGTTAAACCGTTCGTTGGCAGTAACGAGTTTCATTTTGAGGTTTCACTCTGTTTTCTCCTATAGGGATACATGTATTTGGAACTCTAAATCAAACACGGTTTGTGCTAGCTCTTTGAAACTTGACACAATAAAGCAGTTTCAAGTTCTATCTCTATGGTTTGTTTGCTGTTTATGTAGCCCTAAGCAGAGACTGACGAAAATCACTTTCATGGAAAGGGCTTGCCAAGCTTCCAAAAAACTACGAGTTGTCTGAAGTCTCAGCACACACTTTTTCACCCAATCTTGATGAAACTTTCAGGTAATGATTAGTACACCAATCCCACTTTCCTCGCCAAATTTCGTTCTTCTAGGTTAAACCGTTCGTTTTCAGTAACCGGTTTCATTTTGAGGTTTTACTCTGTTTTCTCCTATAGGGATACATGTATTTAGAACTCTAAATCAAACACGGTTTGTGCTAGCTCTTTGAAACTTGACACAATAAAGCAGTTTCAAGTTCTATCTCTATGGTTTGTTTGCTGTTGATGTAGCCCTAAGCAGAGACTGGCGAAAATCACTTTCATGGAAAGGGCCTGCCAAGCTTCCAAAAAACTACGAGTTGCCTGAAATGTCAGCAAACACTTTTTCACCCAATCTTGATGATACTTTCAGGTAATAATCAGTACACCAATCCCACTTGGCTCGCCAAATTTCCTTCTCCTAGGTTAAACCGTTCGTTGGCAGTAACCAGTTTCATTTTGAGGTTTCACTCTGTTTTCTCCTATAGGGATACATGTATTTGGAACTCTAAATCAAACACGGTTTGTGCTAGCTCTTTGAAACTTGACACAATAAAGCAGTTTCAAATTCTATCTCTATGGTTTGTTTGCTGTTGATGTAGCCCTAAGCAGAGACTGGCGAAAATCACTTTCATGGAAAGGGCCTGCCAAGCTTCCAAAAAACTACTAGTTGCCTGAAATCTCAGCAAACACTTTTTCACCCAATCTTGATGATACTTTCAGGTAATGATCAGTACACCAATCCTACTTGGCTCGCCAAATTTCGTTCTTCTAGGTTAAACCTTTCGTTGGCTGTAACCGGTTTCATTTTGGGGTTTAACTGTGTTTTCTCCTATAGGGATACATGTATTTGGAACTCTAAATCAAACACAGTTTGTGCTAGCTCTTTGAAACTTGACACAATAAAGCAGTTTCATGTTCTATCTTTATGGTTTGTTTGCTGTTGATGTAGCCCTAAGCAGAGACTGGCGAGAATCACTTTCATGGAAAGGGCCTGCCAAGCTTCCAAAAAACTACGAGTTGCCTGAAACCTCAGCACACACTTTTTCACCCAATCTTGATGAAACTTTCAGGTAATGATCAGTACACCAATCCCACTTGTCTCGCCAAATTTCGTTCTTTTAGGTTAAACCGTTCGTTGGCAGTAACCGGTTTCATTTTGAGGTTTCACTCTGTTTTCCCCTATAGGGATACATGTATTTGGAACTCTAAATCAAACACGGTTTGTGCTAGCTCTTTGAAACTTGACACAATAAAGCAGTTTCAAGTTCTATCTCTATGGTTTGTTTGCTGTTGATGTAGCCCTAAGCAGAGACTGGCGAGAATCACTTTTATGGAAAGGGCTTGCCAAGCTTCCAAAAAACTACGAGTTGCCTGAAGTCTCAGCACACACTTTTTCACCCAATCTTGATGAAATTTTCAGGTAATGATTAGTACACCAATCCCACTTTGCTCACCAAATTTCGTTCTTCTAGGTTAAACCGTTCGTTTTCAGTAACCGGTTTCATTTTGAGGTTTCACTCTGTTTTCTCCTATAGGGATACATGTATTTAGAACTATAAATCAAACACGGTTTGTGCTAGCTCTTTGAAACTTGACACAATAAAGCAGTTTCAAGTTCTATCTCTATGGTTTGTTTGCTGTTGATGTAGCCCTAAGCAGAGACTGGCGAAAATCACTTTCATGGAAAGGGCCTGCCAAGCTTCCAAAAAACTACGAGTTGCCTGAAATGTCAGCAAACACTTTTTCACCCAATCTTGATGATACTTTCAGGTAATAATCAGTACACCAATCCCACTTGGCTCGCCAAATTTCCTTCTCCTAGGTTAAACCGTTCGTTGGCAGTAACCAGTTTCATTTTGAGGTTTCACTCTGTTTTCTCCTATAGGGATACATGTATTTGGAACTCTAAATCAAACACGGTTTGTGCTAGCTCTTTGAAACTTGACACAATAAAGCAGTTTCAAATTCTATCTCTATGGTTTGTTTGCTGTTGATGTAGCCCTAAGCAGAGACTGGCGAAATCACTTTCATGGAAAGGGGCTGCCAAGCTTCCAAAAAACTACTAGTTGCCTGAAATCTCAGCAAACACTTTTTCACCCAATCTTGATGATACTTTCAGGTAATGATCAGTACACCAATCCTACTTGGCTCGCCAAATTTCGTTCTTCTAGGTTAAACCTTTCGTTGGCTGTAACCGGTTTCATTTTGAGGTTTAACTGTGTTTTCTCCTATAGGGATACATGTATTTGGAACTCTAAATCAAACACAGTTTGTGCTAGCTCTTTGAAACTTGACACAATAAAGCAGTTTCATGTTCTATCTTTATGGTTTGTTTGCTGTTGATGTAGCCCTAAGCAGAGACTGGCGAGAATCACTTTCATGGAAAGGGCCTGCCAAGCTTCCAAAAAACTACGAGTTGCCTGAAATCTCAACACACACTTTTTCAACCAATCTTGATGAAACTTTCAGGTAATGATCAGAACACCAATCCCACTTGGCTCGCCAAATTTCGTTCTTCTAAGTTAAACCATTCGTTGGCACTAACCGGTTTCATTTTGAGGTTTCACTCTGTTTTCTCCTATAGGGATACATGTATTTGGAACTCTGAATCAAACACGGTTTGTGCTAGCTCTTTGAAACTTGATACAATAAAGCAGTTTCAAGTTCTATCTCTATGGTTTGTTTGCTGTTGATGTAGTCCTAAGCAGAGACTGGCGAGAATCACTTTCATGGAAAGGGCCTGCCAAGCTTCCAAAAAACTACGAGTTCCCTGAAATGTCAGCAAACACTTTTTCACCCAATCTTGATGATACTTTCAGGTAATAATCAGTACACCAATCCCACTTGGCTCGCCAAATTTCCTTCTCCTAGGTTAAACCGTTCGTTGGCAGTAACCAGTTTCATTTTGAGGTTTCACTCTGTTTTCTCCTATAGGGATACATGTATTTGGAACTCTAAATCAAACACGGTTTGTGCTAGCTCTTTGAAACTTGACACAATAAAGCAGTTTCAAATTCTATCTCTATGGTTTGTTTGCTGTTGATGTAGCCCTAAGCAGAGACTGGCGAAAATCACTTTCATGGAAAGGGCCTGCCAAGCTTCCAAAAAACTTCTAGTTGCCTGAAATCTCAGCAAACACTTTTTCACCCAATCTTGATGATACTTTCAGGTAATGATCAGTACACCAATCCTACTTGGCTCGCCAAATTTCGTTCTTCTAGGTTAAACTTTTCGTTGGCTGTAACCGGTTTCATTTTGAGGTTTAACTGTGTTTTCTCCTATAGGGATACATGTATTTGGAACTCTAAATCAAACACAGTTTGTGCTAGCTCTTTGAAACTTGACACAATAAAGCAGTTTCATGTTCTATCTTTATGATTTGTTTGCTGTTGATGTAGCCCTAAGCAGAGACTGGCGAGAATCACTTTCATGGAAAGGGCCTGCCAAGCTTCCAAAAAACTACGAGTTGCCTGAAATCTCAGCACACACTTTTTCAACCAATCTTGATGAAACTTTCAGGTAATGATCAGTACACCAATCCCACTTGGCTCGCCAAATTTCGTTCTTCTAGGTTAAACCGTTCGTTGGCAGTAACCGGTTTCGTTTTGAGGTTTCACTCTTTTTTCTCCTATAGGGATACATGTATTTGGAACTCTAAATCAAACACGGTTTGTGCTAGCTCTTTGAAACTTGACACAATAAAGCAGTTTCAAGTTCTATCTCTATGGTTTGTTTGCTGTTGATGTAGCCCTAAGCAGAGACTGGCGAGAATCACTTTCATGGAAAGGGCCTGCCAAGCTTCCAAAAAACTACGAGTTCCCTGAAATCTCAGCACACACTTTTTTACCCAATCTTGATGATACTTTCAGGTAATGATCAGTACACCAATCCCACTTGGCTCGCCAAATTTCGTTCTTCTAGGTTAAACCATTCGTTGGCAGTAACCGGTTTCATTTTGTGGTTTCACTCTGTTTTCTCCTATAGGGATACATGTATTTGGAACTCTAAGTCAAACACGGTTTGTGCTAGCTCTTTGAAACTTGACACAATAAACCAGTTTCAAGTTCTATCTCTATGGTTTGTTTGCTGTTGATGTAGCCCTAAGCAGAGACTGGCGAGAATCACTTTCATGGAAAGGGCCTGCCAAGCTTCCAAAAAACTACGAGTTGCCTGAAATCTCAGCAAACACTTTTTCACCCAATCTTGATGAAACTTTCAGGTAATGATAAGTACACCAATCCCACTTGGCTCGCCAAATTTCGTTCTTCTAGGTTAAACCTTTCGTTTAAGTAACCGGTTTCATTTTGAGGTTTCACTCTGTTTTCTCCTATAGGGATACATGTATTTGGAACTCTAAATCAAACACGGTTTGTGCTAGCTCTTTGAAACTAGACACAATAAAGCAGTTTCATGTTCTATCTTTATGATTTGTTTGCTGTTGATGTAGCCCTAAGCAGAGACTGGCGAGAATCACTTTCATGGAAAGGGCCTGCCAAGCTTCCAAAAAACTACGAGTTGCCTGAAATCTCAGCACACACTTTTTCAACCAATCTTGATGAAACTTTCAGGTAATGATCAGTACACCAATCCCACTTGGCTCGCCAAATTTCGTTCTTCTAGGTTAAACCGTTCGTTGGCAGTAACCGGTTTCGTTTTGAGGTTTCACTCTTTTTTCTCCTATAGGGATACATGTATTTGGAACTCTAAATCAAACACGGTTTGTGCTAGCTCTTTGAAACTTGACACAATAAAGCAGTTTCAAGTTCTATCTCTATGGTTTGTTTGCTGTTGATGTAGCCCTAAGCAGAGACTGGCGATAATCACTTTCATGGAAAGGGCCTGCCAAGCTTCCAAAAAACTACGAGTTGCCTGAAATCTCAGCAAACACTTTTTCACCCAATATTGATGAAACTTTCAGGTAATGATCAGTACTCCAATCCCACTTGTCTCGCCAAATTTCGTTCTTTTAGGTTAAACCGTTCGTTGGCAGTAACCGGTTTCATTTTGAGGTTTCACTCTGTTTTCCCCTATAGGGATACATGTATTTGGAACTCTAAATCAAACACGGTTTGTGCTAGCTCTTTGAAACTTGACACAATAAAGCAGTTTCAAGTTCTATCTCTATGGTTTGTTTGCTGTTGATGTAGCCCTAAGCAGAGACTGGCGAGAATCACTTTCATGGAAAGGGCCTGCCAAGCTTCCAAAAAACTACGAGTTGCCTGAAATCTCAGCACACACTTTTTCACCCAATCTTGATGAAACTTTCAGGTAATGATCAGTACACCAATCCCACTTGGCTCGCCAAATTTCGTTCTTCTAGGTTAAACCATTCGTTGGCAGTAACCGGTTTCATTTTGTGGTTTCACTCTGTTTTCTCCTATAGGGATACATGTATTTGGAACTCTAAGTCAAACACGGTTTGTGCTAGCTCTTTGAAACTTGACACAATAAACCAGTTTCAAGTTCTATCTCTATGGTTTGTTTGCTGTTGATGTAGCCCTAAGCAGAGACTGGCGAGAATCACTTTCATGGAAAGGGCCTGCCAAGCTTCCAAAAAACTACGAGTTGCCTGAAATCTCAGCAAACACTTTTTCACCCAATCTTGATGAAACTTTCAGGTAATGATCAGTACACCAATCCCACTTGGCTCGCCAAATTTCGTTCTTCTAGGTTAAACCTTTCGTTTACAGTAACCGGTTTCATTTTGAGGTTTCACTCTGTTTTCTCCTATAGGGATACATGTATTTGGAACTCTAAATCAAACACGGTTTGTGCTAGCTCTTTGAAACTTGACACAATAAAGCAGTTTCAAGTTCTATCTCTATGGTTTGTTTGCTGTTGATGTAGCCCTAAGCAGAGACTGGCGAGAATCACTTTCATGGAAAGGGCCTGCCAAGCTTCCAAAAAACTACGAGTTGCCTGAAGTCTCAGCACACACTTTTTCACCCAATCTTGATGAAACTTTCAGGTAATGATCAGTACACCAATC